>NC_061526.1:8872500-8922500 GCF_022379125.1 Scophthalmus maximus
AAACAGTGAACTGATATGACGATTATTATTTGTTCGATAATAAATATTACAATACATCGAGATCAAGCGCTTCAAATTTACATTTGTACCATACAACCAATCTTCTGTTGTAATTATACATCATACATTTGGTGCTTTTATATTGTTGTCGTTTCATATTTGGCAATTTTTAAAATTGTTATTCATATTTTATGTTGTATATTTGGCAATTTTATACAATTATTATAATTTCATTTAGTATATTTGCCACTTTTATCTTTTTATTCTTATTTCATGTTATATATTTGGTGACTTTATATAATTATTGTAATTTCATGTTGTATATTTGACCATTTTTTATTATTATTGTAATTTCATGTTATATATTGGCCACTCTTATATTGTTATTGTTGTTTAATGTTGTGTATTTTGCAAAATAATATCATAATTGTCATTCGATGTTGTGTATTTGGCAGGTTTGTATTGTTATTGTACATTTCTGAATGACTCGGCATCTCTTCTTCTGCTGAATCTTTGATTTTCCAGTTTTTTTGCTCACTCCTCAACCGCAGAGCAGTGTCACATCTATAAAAAAGCATCTTGATTTTGAAGCGTTTTGCGTTTTGTATCATCTTCTTTGTATTTTTTTCCATCAAAGGATAATAACAAACATCATACAAGCATCTGCCTGAGGAGTCAGATTTCATGTTGAGGTAGTAACACGTCGTGTTCCAGATCTTACAGGTTCTTTGGAGTACAAAACTTTTCCACTTGGCCGCCGCAGCCGTGACGGAAACCAGGCCGCGCTCGCTTTGTGGCGGTGGATGTTCGGCTCTTCAAAGAGTTTCTAATAAAGTTGCACGTTTGTGGCGGAAATCAGCAGCAGCTGTTTCCTGTCTCTTTCTCTTTCTTTCTTCGTGGCCTCGTTTGTTCTTCTCGCTCTAATTAGTTTCGAGTGTCATTTGTTCATTTGCCTGCGTTGCACTTTTAGAGAATTAAAACCAGATCTGGGAGACGAACAACAGAGTCGGTCGCACACACAGTCGGTGGTCTGACATTCGCAGGATGGACAGGAAACAGTAACAATAAATCAACAAGATGAATCTTATTCCTTGTTACTGTTGATTCATAAACATGTCAAACTCTCTGGTCTTTGCACCAGATACTTACTGTGACAGGGATCTGGCATCGAACAATAAAAGGGGAAGATAAATGGATTCAAATGATGCCGGGGTCTTAATGTTTCCCCCCGTGTTTAGATGTTCGGGGAACAACATTCCCAGTAGCCATGTGATGGTGCCGCGCTCGAGGGCTGTGAACGGTGCGGTTTGTTTGTTAGTGCGAGTGAAGGTCGGAGAGATCGAGCGTGGTTCAAGTCACGTAGAGCCTCCGTTTGTTTATCTCTGCATTTACTGTACTAACAACACACACACACACACACACACACACACTGATGGGCCGCATCAGTTACTAAAAGATAACAGGCTTTTTGTTTTGTTTTGTAAAAAAACAAATGTAGCCTTGACACCGAGTTCATCTCGATGTTTCTGTGGTAAAAAGTCAGATCGACTCGAGACAGAGTCCATCTGAGAGAAGGTCAGAGGTCAGAGGTCAGATGGATGAACATCTGACCAGCGCAGGTGTAGGAGGGATACAGATGTGTAAACACAAGTCCGTCTGAGAGAAGGTCAGAGGTCAGAGGTCAGATGGATGAACATCAGACATGCGCAGGTGTAGGAGGGATACAGATGTGTAAAAACAAGTCCGTCTGAGAGAAGGTCAGAGGTCAGATGGATGAACATCAGACCAGCGCAGGTGTAGGAGGGATACAGATGTGTAAACACAAGTCCGTCTGAGAGAAGGTCAGAGGTCAGAGGTCAGATGGATAAACATCAGACATGCGCAGGTGTAGGAGGGATACAGATGTGTAAACACAAGTCCGTCTGAGAGAAGGTCAGAGGTCAGATGGATGAACATCAGACCAGCGCAGGTGTAGGAGGGATACAGATGTGTAAACACAAGTCCGTCTGAGAGAAGGTCAGAGGTCAGAGGTCAGATGGATAAACATCAGACATGCGCAGGTGTAGGAGGGATACAGATGTGTAAACACAAGTCCGTCTGAGAGAAGGTCAGAGGTCAGATGGATGAACATCAGACCAGCGCAGGTACAGCAGGGATACAGATGTGTAAACACAAGTCCGTCTGAGAGAAGGTCAGAGGTCAGATGGATGAACATCAGACCAGCGCAGGTGTAGGAGGGATACAGATGTGTAAACACAAGTCCGTCTGAGAGAAGGTCAGAGGTCAGATGGATGAACATCAGACCAGCGCAGGTGTAGGAGGGATACAGATGTGTAAACACAAGTCCGTCTGAGAGAAGGTCAGAGGTCAGAGGTCAGATGGATAAACATCAGACATGCGCAGGTGTAGGAGGGATACAGATGTGTAAACACAAGTCCGTCTGAGAGAAGGTCAGAGGTCAGATGGATGAACATCAGACCAGCGCAGGTACAGCAGGGATACAGATGTGTAAACACAAGTCCGTCTGAGAGAAGGTCAGAGGTCAGATGGATGAACATCAGACCAGCGCAGGTGTAGGAGGGATACAGATGTGTAAACACAAGTCCGTCTGAGAGAAGGTCAGAGGTCAGAGGTCAGATGGATGAACATCAGACCAGCGCAGGTACAGCAGGGATACAGATGTGTAAACACAAGTCCGTCTGAGAGAAGGTCAGAGGTCAGAGGTCAGATGGATGAACATCAGATCAGCGCAGCTGTAGCAGGGATACAGATGTGTAAACACACTGTTTTACGTTGCCGTGACCGTGTCCCACGCAGGAAGAACATGGGCTGAGCGTGTCGCTGACAGATGTTGGGGGAAAAGATCCAGCTTCAGGATCTTGCAGGAGGATTTCCCTAAAAATCATATGTCCTCGTGTGTCTGCTGTTGGGACACAGACCTGAATAATATTAACGTCTTTTAATACAGACCGACCGCAGCGACAGTAGAGTGGGTTTTCCTTAAAGGTTCATACACGTTCCCCAGTTTTAATGCAGTGTCCCTCTGTTGGGTCTGAACTCAATTCCCGTTTGATGGAATCTCTTATGAACCCGCTACAAATATTCAGATATTGTGTCGTACAAAAAACATTAAAATATACAATGATGCAATGTCTAGTCCCATCACAACATCACACTAATGTCCCACCGCCATACTGTATCTCATCATATTCATTATTCATTATCATCCTCTGTACATCCACCACAAATACACAACTTTTGTCATCCTGTGCAAAACACACATATACATATACACTGTATGTATATATATATGTATATATATATATATAGCATATTCCTTTACTAATTATTTTTCTTTTTACTTCAATCCACTGTACATTTAAGCCTCTTTCACGAGTCAATACTTTGCACTCTGTATAAATTTATAAATCTTTTTTAAATAGTTTTTATTTCCTGTATTTTTTATTGTATATGTTTGATATTTGTCGTGATACTTCCACCTCTTTTCCTGATGCCTTGACTCTTTTCTTATCTTATTTTTTACTGTACACGTATCGAAAACACCCATCAGAGCAGCAGGTCTACAACTATCAAATAAAAGCATGAGATATAAATTTAAAAAAACAGAACCATGTCCCTCTGACGGTTGAGATGTTTGAAGCTGCTGGCGACAGAATTAATTCCTTGTTCAAACATGTTTCAATCAGACAGAATAAAGTGAAGTCAAAATAAATAAATAAAAACTCTGGGCGTGATAAAAACTTTGAGTCTGGCAGCGCTTGTGTTCAAACACGCCAATAAAGTGGAATTTGTCGTTCAAACACACGGGCGATAAATTTTACTGCCCTGGTTTCCACAACGTCGTTTCATCCACAATCTCTCAAGTGGGAAAGTGAGTCAGAAAGTTCAGTCGCTTCATATCAGTGTTTATAGGTTGTTCCACTATAACTGGTAGAAAGACGAGAGAAGGAGGAAGGAGAATCTCCTAAACTCTGTATTATTGTTCCATTAACAACCTCAGCATCTTTTTTAAAAATATCTAATAAAGACTTGTTTTTGCTTTTTTATTGTTTAATTTAGACAATTTAATTTCTCCCATACATGTTCCTCTTCTCATTGTTTTTATCTTCTGTCATATCTGTTTAAAGTGCCACATGCATACATTTTCATCAATATTATAGTTATTATCATTTAAAGGGGGGAAGGAAAGAGGAGGCGAGGTGTGAGGAGACGCCGGAGGGAGGAGGGGCGGGAACAGAGGACGGGGAGGAAGTGAAGAGCAGAGAGATGAGAGGAGGGGGGCGTGCGAGCATTGACGGCTATCAGAGAGAGAGAGAGAGAGAGAGAGTTAAAAACTTAGCTCCGACAGTTTCAACCTCATTAATTCGTCACAGAAGAGAGAGAAACATCAACAGGTGAGATTCTATTTTTCAATTTGTCATATGTATACAAACAAACTGACTTTTGACCGAGGAGTTTACTTTCATGAGACTGAACATATAGTAGTTTTCTCTCTATTGACATTTAGAATGTTACTCATTGTACAACTCATAATTTATTACAATGAGCATGTAATGTAATTTGGACAAGCAATATACAAAAAACTATTTGAGTGATACATATGTTTTGCATTACAATGTTTTGTAATATTTAAAAACTCAACCTCATTAAATTAAAGGTCATATTAGAAAAAAATATTCCCAGATATTTGCTTCTAGTTGTAGGAATGTAACTGCTAAGTTACTTCTATGCAATTGGTCTGAAATTAAAGATGTCAATTTTTTTCTAACATATCATTAAATTATAAAAACACTTCTTAAGCTACAGTCAAAGGTTTGTTTTGGGCCCATGTCATGAGCTGAGACGGAGCTGCCGTGTTACGTCTAAAGGCGTTTTTACAACCTTTCAGCAAATCGTTTTGGTTTTACAGCTCACGACTTCACTGTTGGGGTTGACTCCCACGGCTCTCATCAGAGTTGTTGACACCGGCCAGGCGACCCCGTAGTGGAGCACGTGGGAAGTAGAGGGCCAGATATTACCCTCCTGAGTTGTCGGAGAGCAAACCTGAGCTTTACATTGGACTGAGATCCTGGCCAGGAATACGAGCCCAAAATGAGAGCTGTCTTCGTACAGTCGTACTGACAAACCACTCGTTCTGTTTTTCCACTTTTCCTAGAGTCCTGAATCATCCAATTCATCTGAGAACATTACCGGTCTGCTCTGATGTCGATCGTAAGAACTTACCAAAGTGTCCAGAATTGACGTGACTGCGGATTTTGGAGTGACAACCGTGGGATTTTAGGGAAGGTTCAGAACAGGCTCCATCACCAGGTTCAAGGATCACAAGAGGGTTCCAGAAGCTGCAGCAAGTTCTGGAATCACTGCAGAAGTCGGCTCCGTAGACCCACGGAGGGTTCAGGAGTCTCAACGGGCTCCAGGATGTTTCGGGGACTCAGAGCAGGGGATTCAGAAAAGTGTTCCGGAACCAGATCTACGTCCAAGTCGGGGATGTTCACCGTGCCGTTGGTGGTCTGGTGTCTGGTCCTCGCAACTCCCGTCGGTTGCCACAGCAACGTCTCATCTGAGCCGTCCCTCTCGGACGTGATGATGTCGGACTCCTCTGACTTCCACAGCACCGACCCCCCGCCGATGGAGCTCTTCGTCCAGACCTCGGACCGAGAGCCGCACCTGCTGCAGGAGACGGTGCACAAGCCCCCGTTGACCCTGGAGTCCCACCTGGGGAAGCTGAAGCACGGGAGCAAGTCCAAAGACAAGGATGAAAGGAACTCCCCTCCGTCCTCCCCTTCCTCCAACTGGTCGGCGGCAGGTCGCGCTCACCCGCCGTCGCCCCCCAGATGTCTCCAGGAGACGTCGATAAAAACGGCCTTCAAGTACATCAACACCGTGTTGTCCTGCGTGATCTTCGCCGTGGGGATCATCGGCAACGCCACCCTGCTCAGGATCATCTACCAAAACAAAAGCATGAGGAACGGACCCAACGCGCTCATAGCCAGCCTGGCCCTGGGCGACCTGATATACATCGCCATCGACATACCAATCAACATCTACAAGGTAGAGTACAGTGTGTTGTACGTCGAGATGCTTCGCCTCTGGGATATTTAACGAACTGGTGATCGTTTAATCAATCAAGTAAGATAGTTAGTTTAAAGTAGTGACACACTTATTGATGTAGAGTTAACAGGAGCAGAAATACAAAACAACCTCCTGTGGTATCTGTGTGTGTGTGTGTGTGTGTGTGTGTGTGTGTGTGTGTGTGAGTCTCAGCCAGGAAGTCGAGTGTTGCAATGATAACGGCACAAAAATATCCCACAAACCGAGATAACGGCTCAAACACACTCTGACTCTGTGATACGTTAATCTGTTTAAACCTTGTCGCTGGGTGTGTGTGTGTGTGTGTGTGTGTGTGTGTTGTGTGTGCGTGCAGCTCCTGGCGATGCGGTGGCCGTTTGCCGACAGCGGGTTCGGACTGTTCCTCTGCAAACTGTTCCCGTTCCTGCAGAAAGCTTCAGTGGGAATCACCGTCCTCAATCTGTGCGCTCTCAGTGTGGACAGGTACAGTAACATGCACACATATGTTTATAATTATATGTACATATGTATACATATATATATATATTCCCTTAGTAACCACAACCTAGTCAGAACCGACCTTTCCGACATGAACCTGAAACTGATTTTATCCTGAACCCTAAAACCAAGTCTGGAAGTCACTTTCCAAACGGCTGAAAATCACAAAGGTCCCAAAAAAGTACAGAACACACATAAGTCTGCTACTATAATAATAAAACAAAAAATAATCTGATGAATATGTTTGTGCAAATTAACAGGACATATTTCACAACCAACAGGACTGGTACGCATCAGATTTTTGCCGGTGACCCATTTAATTCTGACTATCAATTCAATTAAAAAAATAATTGCGAGCTTGTGTGAATTTAAATTGTGTGTTTAATGATGCATTATTTACATTTGACACTAAAAACCAAAGCTTTAAACATTTTAGTTTAGCAGTTTATATATTTTAGGTGATTGATAAATTAGGTACGAACAGGTGACAGGTTCGATTTGCATTAGGTCAACGATAAAGTCACTGCTGCTCCAACGACGTGAGTGAAGCAAGAATTCAATAAGGCAAAAGGCACAATACAAACATTCACGTCCAGTATGTATACGCAGAAGATTCGTTTGAAAAAGGAAACTCGTGTGAAACTTGTAAAACCTTGTAACCCAGGTACCGGGCGGTGACGTCCTGGTCTCGGGTGCAGGGCACGGGCGTTCCCGTGGTGACGGCGGTGGAGATCGTGGGGATCTGGCTGCTGTCCGCCGTGCTGGCCGTGCCGGAGGCCGTCGGCTTCAACATGGTCGACTTCGAGTACAAGAACGTCACCATGAGGACCTGCATGCTGCAGCCCAGGACGCCCTTCATGACTGTGAGTCACAGACACAGCTCCAACAGGATTCTTTCAGAAAGAGAAAGAAGAATTGTTGGAAATGTTGGATTATGTTTTTGATTTGGGTTCAGATTTCTTTAGAAATACATAATATTCCTCACACATATACACAACTAGAGCTGCAGCAGTTAATCGATTAGTAATCGATTACTAAATGAATCGCCAACTATTCTGATCATCGTTCAATCGGTTCAAGTAGTTTTTTTATGAAAATTCTCTGATTTCAGCTTCTTAAATATGAATATGATCTGGTTTCTTTGCTCCTCTGTGACAGTGAACTGAACATCTTTGGTGTGTGGACAAAACAAAACATCATCTTGAGGGTTTTGGGGAAACACCATCAACATTTTTCACCATTTCATGACATTTTTTGGACCAAAAAACTCATCGATCAATCGAGAAAATGAGCGTCAGATTAGTCGATAATGAAACCAATCGTCAGTTGCAGCCCACCACACAACCATGTAGTAGAACTCCTGGTTTATGGTTCACACTGGTGCACGTGGTAGTTTAAGCAGTTTGGTGTGTGTGTGGTCTAAAATGTCATTTTTCAAGTCAAAATAATTCAATAACAAATATCATAACGACATCAACTCGTTGACTCTCCCTGATATGATTCAGTGAAGTGGGCTGGAGCTGCGTCTTTATCGCTGTGTGGCAGGGCGAGGTCTCCTCAACTCAGTTTGGAACATCATTTCCTGTTTATGTCTCCAGGTCGAGACTAACGTCAACAGACTCCAGCCCAGGGCCCTGGAAAACTGAACCTGGGTCAGCGGACGCGCTTATCAGTCCTCACGCATTAGAAGTGGTCCTTTTTCAAAACATGTTAACTGAAGTCAGTTATCACATCGTTCCAGTTTTGTCCATAACATGTCAATATCAGAGTTAGACTTAAAAAGGCCTGAAAAATACTTTAGAAAAAATGATTTAGGTCTTTCATATTTTATTTACTCAAGTGTGTGTGTGTGTGTGTGTGTTCTTCTGTGCGGTCCAGTTCTACCGGGACGCGAAGGACTGGTGGCTGTTCGGCTTCTACTTCTGCGTCCCGCTGGCCTGCTCGGTCGTCTTCTACGGCCTGATGACCTGCGAGATGCTCAGACACGAGAAAGGGAGTCTGAGGATCTCACTGAGCGAACACCTCAAACAGGTAGAGCCCCCCCCCACACACACACACACATATTGATTTTTGTGCAACATAAGCTGCTAAATTTAAGTTTATCCACAAATGTGAAGTTGAGCTCTATGCAGATGATGCAACGTTATTTTTTGCAAATTTATGCAGTGGACGTCGACGCGTTCTTGTGATCGCGATATTTCTAGGAACAGAAGCTGTTTGTATTTTTTGCTGCTGCTTCATCTTGACTCAACAACTGGTCTTTTTGCTATCATCATCATCATCATCATCGTCATCATCATCATTTATGAGATCATTTAATTGGTTAACATGACAAAAAGACGAAATCCATATTTAACATAATCTTTTAATAAGGTAATGTGTATAATCTAATTGCACATATTTCTCTAAGTAGTTTGAAGATAAGATCCTGATCACATGTCATCCGAACATTCTAGCCATCACGGAGGAGGAGTTATTGAAAGACTTTTGAATCAAACTGCATCAGCTGCTTCAGCTCAGTGAAAACCTTATGAACTGACTCACGGGAAACAAAGACTAAACTCTGAGAACATGACACACGACCATTTTCTCTCTGCAGCGTCGAGAAGTCGCCCGAACTGTTTTCTGCCTGGTGCTGATCTTCGCTCTGTGCTGGTTCCCGCTGCACCTGAGTCGCCTGCTGAAGAGAACCATCTACAGATCCCACGATGCACGGCGCTGCGACTTGTTAAAGTAGGTATTCACTGTACATTCCTACTTCTTTTGCTGTTGTGTACATTTGTAGTTTGACATAACGTGCTCGTCGTCTTGTTGCCGTATAGTTTCCTGTTGGTGTTGGACTACTTCAGCATCAACATGGCGACCATCAACTCCTGCATCAACCCCATCATCCTCTACTTGGTCTCCAAGAAGTTCAAAACCTGCTTCAAGGTAAAGACAGAGCACTGTTGTGTTCTGTGTGTTTGTGTGTGATGACGATGGTGAATCTTCTTCTTTCACCCTGAGACAGTGTGACATCACAGTGTGACATCACAGGGTCAGAGGGGGGCGTGGGACAGAGATAACAGGAGATAACAGAGCGAGAGCGAGAGACTAAGAGACGCTAGCATTTGTTTTTTTTGGATTGGAAGGAGGAAGGAGACCTTTGACCTGTGACTTGGGGGAAGTGAGCAGTGACATGTTGGTTTAAAGGGGCACTCCACCGACTTCACACACAAACCTCAGCTCAGCTGGATATCCACACTGATCTCTGGATTTCATTTAAGTTCAGAAGCGAGTCGATTAGACTTTTGTCGCAGTCGGAGATCGTGTTTTTCAAACGGGAGGTCTGAGTTTAAAAGACGTGCGGGTAGTGGATGTATTTACAAGAGTTGCATTCTGGGAAATGTAGGACCCAGCAATTATTGAGCCAAGAGAAAAAGATATCTTGGGACTTTGCTGTTTCAATTTTAACCATAAAAAAAATCTGTCTATTTTGAATTTGACAACTTTATGGGATTAAATCACGAAATCGCTGGAGTTCCCCTTTAATCAGACTCAAACACCGTCTCTCTCTCCCTCTCTCCCTCCCTCCCCCCTCTCTCTCCAGTCCTGTCTGTGTTGTTGGTGTTATTCTGGCTCTTTCTCAAACAGTACGATGCCTCTGCACCACGGGACGAGTCAGCAGTACAAACACACTGACCACTGAGCGAGAGAGCGGGAGAGAGAGCGAGAGAGAGACAGAGCGAGCACCGAGTCCAGCTCAACCACACTGAACCAGGACGTCCGACACCTGCACTGACGGACACATCGACCCTCTCATGTTTTGTTTTTACACCTTATGATTCTGTGTTTATTAAGTTCTAAATATATTATATTTTACAACAGTCTAATTATTGTATGGTTATATATATATATATATATTATATAAATTGTCCGGTCAAAAGTATGTGGACACCTCTGTTCACTTTCCCCTGGGCTGGGTCCCAGTGAAATCTAAACGCTGCAGCTTGTTTTGTTACTGTAGACACAAGTTTTTAATTTTGTGGCACCAGTTTCGAGAGAGAGGGGGGCTGTTCCCTGTTTTAATTCAACAACAAGACGTCGACAGCCTCCTGCGACACCTCTGTGACAGGCCCGATCCAAATCCAGCAGCTTGTGATGTTCACGTCCGCGTACTTTTGGCCACGTCGAGTATTTATTGTGAAGTTTTTATTATATTGTTATCTATTCCACTTGGTCTCTGCCTGTAAAGACATAATTGTTTAGAAGCGCACTGGCTCCCCCCAGTGGCCGATTCGTGCGATCACACCCACACTATGAACCTGCTGACTGAATTGATAAAATGACATATGTATGAATAAATAAATAAATGAGTTTTTGTGTTGCTGAGTGAATTATAAAGGATTTTGTGTGTTAACAAATTGTATTATACGTGAGTATTTATCAATAACAATCATATTCTCAAAGCTGTTGTGGTCTGTTTTGTGTTGCACGTGCACGACACACGCACGGTCACGTGGTTCCCTCCCTTTTAAACACATTTAGATATATTAAAATTTGAACACATTTAACTTTTTTACCTGTTTTGTGTGTGTGACGTGCAAACACGTGACTGGTGATGACGTGTGATGATGATGATGATGATGATGATGATGATGATGACATCCCGGTCGGTCGGTGACGTGGGAACCCAGAGGACGAGACGCAGACTGCAGCTCCCTGTCTGTCGGGCCTGAGACCTGGACGGTTTCACCGGATCGATGTGATCGACTGGGCCGGTGATCGGCACCAGCAGCACCACAGCAGCTGATCCGTTCGTTCAGTGCTGAGGGCGGAAGAGGAGGAGGAGGAGGGAGGATGCGTTGCCTGGCAACAGAGGCGGGGCTGAGGAGAGACACAGGCCGGACGTCAGTGTGAATGAGCATCTCCAGCTTCAGCGGTGAAAATCTCTTCTCTCTCTGTGTGTATTTTATGCAGCGTTTCATCTCATTTTTTAATGGATTTTAATTTTCCTCAACAACCTGTAGAGGAGATGAACTCGTTTATGTTTTGTAATATATGTTTTTAGCTGCTAACGAACAAGAACCGCCGCTGTGCTCGGTGCTGCTGTTGTTGACCTCGCTGTGCTTGATGCTTATGACTGTCTGGATCTTACAGATGAATATTTAATGGCCTTTATAATGACCCACGACCGAGTCTGTGTGTGTGTGTGTGTGTGTGTGTGTCCATCAGTTTGTTCTCATGAGGCTGTAGAGAAACAGAACATGTTGTAAACCGCACGGTCTCACTGACGTGAATCATCATAACAATAATCTGTGCATTTGAAAGGAAACAGGAAAAAAAACACATGAGAAAAAATCTGAACCGAATTCAAATCATTTAAAAACGTGAATTTCTCGTTCAGTGAAATGCCACCCAATTGATTTTCACTGGACTGGAAACATTTTGATCTGAGCATCTGTTTGACCATCTATATATATACAGTCAAATATATATACATATATATATATATATATATATATATATATATATATATATATATATATATATATATATATATATATATATATATATATACTACTACTATAGCTACTACTACTGTATCTGTGCTATGCTCTTTGATCACACACATCACACATCTGCTTTAAAAAGAGCCCAATAACAATACAATTTAATAATAAAAACAACTTCATCATTGTATGAAGCACCTTTTAAAATTTTTGGCCAAAAAGTGAAATAAAACATATAAAAGCGTTGTTTATTTTGTCTTTGGAAATCTGTAAAAGAATTACAATTTGTATTCATTCATTCCATATTTTGGATGCAGAAAATTAGGTTTGTCATCACGAATCAAGTATTTAGCACAAAATTTACACAAAAGTTTTCATTCAGTTTAAGTTTTCATTCAGAATCGTGTGCTTTTACTTTGAAAGAATGTAAGATTTTTAACTACTAGAAATGATAAAAAATCCCCCCCAAATCTTTCCTAAATATGATATTTTGCCTTTTTACCTGAATTTCACTGTTATCAACCAGCCTGGCCGTGGCCCCCACCTCCCCCACTGTGCGGCCCGTGGTCCAGACCGAGCCGGTAGTCGACGTGATGCCGTGTTCCTGTGCGGAGTGGAGGAGGTGGATCCGCCCGCTGGTCCTGGTCCTCTACGCCCTCCTGCTGGTGGCCGTGCTGCCGCTCTGCGTCTGGGAGCTGCAGAAGGACAAAGTGAGCCTCATTCTTTATTCACATCTGAACCATGGAGGTGTTGAGTGACAGAATCGTCCCTGAAGGGTTTGTGTCTCCGTCTCTGTCTCAGGTGGGGACTCACAGTAAAGCCTGGTTCATCGCCGGCATCTTCGTCTTCCTGACGATCCCCATTTCACTGTGGGGGATCCTGCAGCACATGGTGCACTACACCCAGCCGGAGCTGCAGAAGCCAATCATCAGGTATATACACACACACACACACACACACACACACACACACACACACACACACACACATATACAGAGTCCTGTTTTGGTTTCACTCTCTCTCTCTCTGTAGAATACTGTGGATGGTTCCAGTCTACAGTTTGGACAGTGTGAGTCACCACACACACACACACACACACATACACACACACACACACACAAACACACACAAACAAAATGGAGCTGGTCAAAATGTTAAAGTGGAGCTCACAAGCCAGTGGGTGACGTCACGATGGGTTGATACTTGAATCTTCTCCTCCTCCTCCACGTCCTCTTCTCTTTCACCTGACTCCTGCATCACTGAATTTCATATTTCATATATTTCCTGCGCGTCCTCCTCTCTCTCTGTTTGCCCCCCCAACTCAGTGGCTGGCCCTGCGCTATCCCGGCCTGGCCATCTACGTGGACACGTGCAGGGAGTGCTACGAGGCCTACGTCATCTACAATTTCTTGATGTTCCTGCTCAACTTCCTCGGCAACCGGTACCCGAGCCTGGTGCTGATGCTGGAGGTGCAGCAGCAGCAGCCGCACCTGCCCCCCCTCTGCTGCTGCCCCCCCTGGCCCATGGGAGAGTAAGACGGATCCACGACGTCGCACTGTAGCACGTGACGGACAGACGGACACATGTTGACCTGTTCCCCTCTCTCCGTCTGACAGGGTGCTGCTGTTCAGGTGCAAACTGGGAGTCCTCCAATACACGGTGGTCAGACCCGTAACCACGGTGATAGCGCTGTAAGTTTTTTCACTGTAGCCACGGGAACACCGCTGAGACTTTCCTACTGTAATACCCCCTTGGGCATACAACGCTGTCGTATGCTTTATACTGTAACCGTGCAGACTCTTTCCTACTGTAACCATGGTGACACTATCAAGACATTCCTCCTGTAACCACGGTGACAGCATAGAACGCTTCTTACTGTAACCACAGTGATGCCTCTGAGGATTTCTTACCGTAACCATGGGGTTATTTAATCGTTGTTCCTCCTGCGTCGTCAGGATCTGTCAGCTCTGCGGCGTTTATGACGAAGCCAACTTCAGCTTCAGAAACGCCTGGTCCTACCTGGTCATCATCAACAACATATCTCAGCTGGTAAAGACACACCATCTCAAAAATCTGCAGCCTAAACACTATCACGGACAATATGTCTGACACGTGTTGATCATAAACCGCTGTGCCTCCTCAGTTCGCCATGTACTGTCTGGTGTTGCTGTACCGGGCGCTCAGGGAGGAGCTGACTCCCATCAGGCCTGTGGGCAAGTTCCTCTGCGTCAAACTGGTCGTCTTCGTCTCCTTCTGGTGAGGACTGAAGGAAGAGGAGAGGAAGGAGGGGGGGTAAAGAAGTGTTTTAGTTGCACTCATGACCCCCCGTGTCTCTCTGTCCTCAGGCAGGCTGTTTTCATCGCGTTCCTGGTGAAGGTGGGCGTGATCTCCGACAAACACACCTGGGACTGGGAAAGCGTGGAGGCCGTGGCCACCGGACTGCAGGTCAACAGACACAGTTATAGAAAACCACGTCACTTCCTCAAACGTCACGTCCGACAACAGCGGTTGATTTAGCAGAAGTTATGACCGTCAAAGTAAACCAGGAAGTGCCTGTTCTCTCTGGTATCCTGAGTCCAGGAAGTACTGCAAAAGTACTAATACCACAGAGTAGAAATACTCTGCTATGAGTAAAAAGTGCTGCAATTTAAGTAAGTATGTATTAGCGTCAAAATATACTCTACGAGCCAAAAATAAAATGACTGACGTTATGCGGAATGATCCATTTTAGACCCTAACCCTATACATCTTATTATTGGATAACAATTAATAATAAATAACAATATATACATTTTTATCTTAATAGAAGTAGCAGTTTAGTAGGGTAGTAAAAAGTAAGAAAATTGAAAGGAAATATAGTACTTAAGCATTTTAGTCATTTTCAGTCATGTTTTAGTAAATATTCATTTGTCCATACTCCAAAAAGTCCTTAAAAGACAGAGGACATAAATTTAAAAAAAAATGGTTTCAGAGACAGAGTAAATTGGCTGCACTTGATTGATCACTGAATATCAGCTATATTAGAAAATCTATTAACTTAAAAACTGATTCTTGCTTCATCAATATAGGACTTCATCATCTGCATAGAGATGTTCCTGGCTGCCATCGCTCACCACTACACCTTCACCTACAAGCCCTATGTACAGGTAAGTGCTCCATCTATATACCTATCCATCCATCTATCATCCATGTATCTATCCCTCCATCCATCCATCTATCTAGCTAGCTATCGTCCTCTTCTGTTCCGTCCATCCAGGAAGCGGAGGAGGGCTCGTGTTTCGACAGTTTTCTGGCCATGTGGGATTTTTCCGATATCAGAGCTGATGTCACAGAGCAGGTCCGCCATGCCGGTGAGTGTCAGTCAAATTTTGTGATAAATATACTCTTTACTATCATATTATTATATTATATTTATATTTTCATACGTATAACGGCTTGTTGTATTTTTTCATATTTGTGTTTTTATTTGTCTGTTTCCTTTATTAAATATATCTATAAACACAAAATATAGTGTTTATTATTATTATTATTTACTTTCTCTATTTTTTCTTTATTTTATTTCAATTCATTCATTTCAATGTGTAACCGTTCGTTATTGGGCTTCACCGAATTGCTATTTTCATTATTGATTATTCTGATGATTAATTGCTTCAATAATTGTACCTGTAAAATGATAGTAAATGGTAAAAATGTAAGTTATAATCAGAATTTTAAAAATAATTTCCTACAACTCAAGGTGACGCCTTAAAAATCCAAACATTTTGACTTTTCTTTCACGTGTGAGTTAAAGTTTCTCAGCATATTTGACAATTTTGCTTAAAGATGACATAATTATTATATGATATATTAATTGATTGATCCTCTAATTACTGCACCCCAATCTTTTATTTTTAAAATGTACATTTTTATATTTAGAAACTAAGACGATGCTGAATTAAACTTTTTTTTCCCCCTTGTTCTTGGCGCTTCCTGTTTTCTTCGTGTCCACGTGCTGCCTCTGTAAACGTCCCTCTGATCCTCCGTCAGGTCGAACGTTCCTCGGTCGTCCCAACAAGATGTATTTCGGTGCGGCGGCTCGACCTGAACACACCGAACACACGGGCCTCCTCACGTCGACGTCCCAGGACCCCGTCGCAGCGTCGATGCCCTCCTCGCCTTCCTCGAGCGGGCGGTACCAAGGCCTCGGCCACACCCCCGCCCCTCACTCCATCTCCGCCCCCGCGGGGTTCACCTCCTCGTCCTGGGAGGACGAAGGCGACCACACACCTCCACAGGCGGGCGGCGTCCAGTAACAGGCCGACGCCTCACTGCGGTGTGCTCGGGGATTCTGCCAAAATGAAAAACGAACTCTAGTTTGCTCCTTGATGAAAAATACGCTAATTTATGAAGTGTAAACGAAGGAGTCTGCGCCATGTTTGTTGAGAAACTTTTCAATATTTTAAAATGATGACGCAGTTTTAAATGTTTGAAGTGTGTATTTTGATGTCAAAGGATGTCATTTTGATAAATGTAACTGTTGTCTTGGTTTCTAACTCTTACGGTGCTTCAGTGTCTTTGATCTGTTTGTTCTAATAATGAATTAATCAACACGTCATATCAGAAACTGTCCCTAAGAATGATCCCACTACTACTAAGTCTTCATTAAGATGTCCTCCAAAAAAAAATGTACAAATAACACATTTCAATAAATCCCTCAAAGGTCAAAAGGTGTGGGGATGAGCTGCGGTTTGAATTTTTACAACCGACAAACTGTCGCTCGTTTCACGCGAGGCCCTGCACTGTGAAATGTGACAGAGACGACTGTGTTTTGTCTTCTGCGTAAAAGACCGTGAAGATGCCGAAGTGCACGGGGATCTCAGGCTCGGGCCGATGCTCACTGCAGAGCCTGGTGATAGGTTCAGGTCTCTGTTCCATTCCAAAACATAATCTTTCCTCGCCGAGGAGGTTATGTTTCCACCCCCGTCTGTTTCTTTGTCGGCAGGTTTGTGCAAAAAACCTACTTAAAAAAGGATTTCCATGAAACTCAGCGGACGGATCGGACGTGGGCCGAGAAAGAACTCACAACATATTGGCGCGGATCAGGACAAAGGCGCGGATCCAGTCATTTTTTTCGTCACTCTTTATAACATTGCACAACCCCCTGTGTTGTTGTTGTGTGTTATGTGTGTTTAAACTCCAATCAATAAAAACATATTCAGGAAAAGAAGAGCATGTGTGTTTTTTCTTCAGGGTGGAGGTGGGGGGCTGCATTGTTCTGATATATATACTGTGTATTGTATGTTTCCATTCAAAGTGTATGATTTGCCCTGTTTAAATATTGACAGTTTTATAATTGTTCACAACTTAACAACTTACCACTTGAATCATTCTCTTTGTCAAGCATCAGACAGTTGTATCCGTGTCGGCTCATGTGCACTGGAACATAATGACTGGTCCAACCTGTCACGTGTGGATGAACGGCTCGTCGGCTTGGCTCGCGGTGAAGGGCGGGGCATCCGTCGAGTCCCAGCTGTCGCCCCACTGTGGGAGGGTGGGGCCTCCTCATCCACAAGCGCACTCCTGCAAAAGAGGAAGAAGATACAGCCGCAAGGAGAGTGAAATATAATATCAGAGTACAGTTAAGACTTGATATTTGCTCTAAAGTTGATTGACAGCCTTTTGTTTTTATCAGTCTTTTTCCTTGTTTTGTGGTCATACCGTGTCTTTGTTGTCATTTAGCATCTTGTGTGTTCTGCGGCGTTTTGACCGAAAACGCAAAAGCAAATCTTCGCCTTGCGTTACCCGCAGAAGTTCGGCCGCAGGATCATTTGGGTTTACTTGTTCTCTTTCGGAAGCGGATGTCAGTGATGTGGGGAGAATCTCTACGTTCATTGGCTTTGGCATCATAGGGTCATGGGAATATTTAGCCCTTTATTAGTGTAGACCTTCTCATGTCTTTGCATTGACTTGGTTTGTGGGTGAAACATTACTTTGCGTTTGGTTTGAACACGCCATTATAGTTGGTTTTTTTTACAATTTTACTTTCTTTGTGGTCATTTTTGTCTCTATTTGGTCCATTTACATCTTTCTAAAGGGGTTTGGGATCTTCCGCACCAAGGACCAGTCAATTTAAAGAAAGGCTGTGGCCCAGCGGCCCCGTGTCTACTTGGGGCCCCTGGACCTAGGTACCCAGGAGGACCTTCAAGATATCCATCCATGTTTAAACTTTTACTGACCAACATGAGAGTGGTATTCATTTCATCATCTTACTAAACGTCAGGACCATGTGAAGAATAATTATTTCTATTTCAATCTATACTTCTATTTCCATCACTTCATTTAAGTTCATAGTTTAGTTAAAAAAAACAATGTTGTTATTGGAACGTTCCAAACGTGGCCGAGTGTTTGTAACGATGGGTTCGAATGTGTTGCCTCAGTCATGACAATAAAATCAACTGGGTTTGAATTTCAGAGGCAGACAGACAAAAGACAGAGAAGTGAGAGACGATAGAGCGAGGTAGACAAAGAGCTAGAGAGAGAGAGAGGGGGGGGAGAGGGAGAGAGAGAGAGGGAGAGAGAGGGAGAGAGAGAGAGGGAGGGGGAGGGAGGGGGGGAGAGAGAGAGAGAGGGAGAGGGAGGGAGGGAGAGAGAGAGAGTTAGAGAGAGAGAGAGAGGGAGAGAGAGAGAGAGAGAGGGAGAGGGAGGGAGGGAGAGAGAGAGGGAGAGAGGGAGAGTTAGAGAGAGAGAGAGAGGGAGAGAGGGAGAGGGAGGGAGGGAGAGAGGGAGAGTTAGAGAGAGAGAGAGAGGGAGAGAGAGAGAGAGAGAGGGAGAGGGAGGGAGGGAGACAGAGAGGGAGAGAGGGAGAGTTAGAGAGAGAGAGGGAGAGGGAGGGAGGGAGAGAGAGAGGGAGAGAGGGAGAGTTAGAGAGAGAGAGAGAGGGAGAGAGGGAGAGAGGGGGGGGGAGAGAGAGGGAGAGAGAGAGAGAGAGAGAGAGGGGGATAGAGAGAGAGAGGGAGAGAGAGAGAGAGAGAGGGAGGGAGGGACGTTGTCATCTCGTACGGGGGGGGGGGGGGGTGCTCTCTCCTCCCCCTGCTGCAGCGGCCATGCTGCCGTCTGTCTCCGTGCATCCCGGTCCTCCTCCTCCTCCGGAGTAGCCCGCCTGCAGCCGCCGCCGCATCCCTGCATCCCGGGTGAGAGGACCGGCCCGTGCGCAGCGGACCAGGGGAACAGACCGGAGCAGCGGGAGCGAGGCACCGGAGGGGAAGAGGAGGAGAACGCCTCCATAGCAACAAACCGGTTCCACGGCTTTATTGGTGGGTGCCTCCCTCGCGGTGTGTCGGTGTGTGTGTGTGTGTGTGTGTGTGTGTGTGTGAATGGCGCTGTCAGCAGAGCTTAGCAGTTTTTGGGGCGGATTGATGGATAAAGTCCATTGGTGCATCAGAGGGAGACAGACGATTTTAAGAACCATTTCATCCACACCCACATTATTCCCTCTCGGCTCCAGATTCAACCTGACTGTAAATCAATGAACCTCATTTCTCTCTCTCTGGCCTTGCAGGGAAATTTCATTTCACTGAAATATGGTACCTAAACGTCCTCTTTTACATGCTTTATTATTCAGGAATTTATTAATACAGTGTTTGCAAGTGCAACGAGAAGCAGAGGCATGAATGGTTTCATAATGGAAGCGCAGCGGATCCAACCTTATCTGAATGCAGTCCAGTCTTCAGCATCCTCTCACTTTGCACCTGTGAGCTGGAGACAGGATGCATGTGCCGGCTGCGGCGTCTCTGTTGCTCACCATGATTGGATGATCTGTCTTCACGTCAGTAGACCATGTGATTCTCATCTGTCTTTTGATTTTTCTTTTTCTTTTTAAATCAGTGATGGAGGGATGCTAAGGAACCGGATCACAAGGACTCCACCCCCGCTGGACCGCCGGGACTCGACGTGCTCGTACAGCGAGGTCCCCGCTGGTTGACCGCGACTGCAGGACGGTCGCTGCGAGGACACGGAACAAATCACATAGCGGAGAGTTAACCTCTGTTGGGGAAAACCGGAGTTCATGGAACAAGGTGCAGAAAAATCCTGTATGTCCATGAAGATGTTGAACCTTAGCTGATCAATCATCGTACTTCTTTGGATTAGAGCATCAAAATCATCTTTGAGGCAAAAGGGGACTGACAGTATTATCTAAGATGTGTTTGTATCATTTAAAGGAAGTTTGAGTAGCATACCACCGGATTTCAACAGGGTTACCTGATCTAGAGACACTCTTTCAACTATTGGGAATTCATCTGGATTGACTACGGCCAGGAGCTGAACTAGGTAACCAAAAGCGAAGTCAAGTTTTTGGGTTTGACCGTCTTTGTACTGGTTCTTCACGTAGGACAATATTGGAATTAAATTGGGATTTTGAGAACTACAACCTTGAAGGGTTACAAGGTCGTTAAAAAACAATACTGGTTGGGAAAAAACTGCCTTATCGGGACTACGAACTAGAGAACAATCTAGAACGTCACTTGGTGTAACAACGGGAAAAACTCGGCAACCAGGATACAATTCCCGTTTATCACTGTTGGAAAAATGAATCTTGTGTAGCAAGGGGTGTGTTGAACGCGACTGGACCATTAAATCACCATGTCTCTGAGCAAGACCCTCGAGCTGGAGCACTTTGACGAACGGGACAAGGTCCGCCGGGGACGCTCCACCCGGGCCAAGAGAGATGACTCTACAGGCAGCGGTGGCGGCGGGGGGTCCGGCCCCAGCTCCAGGGGCAGCAGCCTGGTTCCCAGCCCTGCCCACAGCGCCAACTGTAGCTACTACCGGACCCGAACGCTGCAGGCACTCACCTCGGAGAAACGGGCCAAAAAGGTCCGGTTCTACCGCAATGGAGACCGGTACTTCAAGGGTCTGGTGTACGCCGTTTCCGCCGACCGGTTCCGCTCCTACGACGCACTCTTGATGGAGCTGACGCGCTCCTTGGCGGACAACCTGCATTTGCCGCAAGGAGTGCGTGCTATCTATACTATAGACGGCAGCAAGAAGATCACCAGCATGGACGAGCTGATAGAAGGTACGACTCACAACTCCAGTTAATTAACAGTTCTACTGACAGAAAGTTTTATTTTGGGGGGGAACAAAGTGGTGCCCCTTAATCAGGATAGTTGACTCAAGAGTCCACAGTTCAGGATTAGAATTCAACTCGCCGCCCTGCCCGCCATTGTAAAAGTTCAAATCCTTGGACATGTCCGCTAATTTGCTTTCATGCCGAGCATTGGCTCTCATATCTGTATGAAAAGCATGACACTAAAGATAGCTGGGGGTCAACAGCTGGCCGCCCAGTCACTGTTTCGAGCCAAGATAACTGTTCTGCTCTGTTCGGGTTACAGACCTCTAACTGTTAACAAAGAAATTGAATCACCTACTTCCATAAAAGTTCATAGTATTCCTTCATCTCCAGAGCAAGTCCACTGAGCAGAGCTGCTTCTTCAGACTGCGTCTCGCTATGACGAGGCGGGCCTGCTGGCCCAGGGCTAGCTGGTTAGCAATGCTAACTCTCGTAGACTCTAAGATAAAATAGTGATTGAAATAGAAGCAAAAACAAGAGTTAACATTGAAGTTGCTTTCCTGCTTTCGGATGCAGCTCTTGTCAAGTAAAATCAATTAAGCTCAGCCAACCCATTTCCCGGCTCGAATGCTGCTAGCGCTAACGTTGGCTATGTAGCGATAACAAGAATTTATAGCAACTTTAAGTCAGGGATTAAGCTTGTGAAAGCTTGTTATTGACTCTATGAAGCCAAATTTGTGTTTGCTTTTTTAATTTGACACTGTCGAGTGAAAATTGGAGCTCACCAAAAAACAAACGAGTATTTGGACACGTCTTAGTCGAGGCTAAGAGGTGAGGTGGTTTCTCCTCATGGTTGCACAAAAACAACATATATGCTGGTTTTATCAATACAGTGTTGACGATTAATTGTAGATCAAACTTGTTTTTAATGAATGGGGGAAACACATTTTGACCTTGTTTAACATGTTACTCCATCTATCTCTATGTAACGTTACTTAAGAGTCAATTATCAGACTGTCACTCCCATTATCGATCGATCAATCATCCCATCTGTCCTCCCTTAAGTCCCTCACCGTCTCCTTCCTCCATATGTGAAAACGCACTTGCATTATTTATTCCCGTGTCCATCAACAGCAGAACAATTTGTGCATAATCGATATACGGAGACGACCTAAACACTGAACAGGGACCAAACCATCCCACCCGACATCAGACACACCGATTGTTGACATCACTCATGACAGGAAAAATTACTTTTTCCACCTCAGGAGCTTATATTGAAGGATATGATAATAACCACAACAACGAAAAATCCACCCAGTTAAACCCCTGAAGGTTTAACTCATCAGATAGGAACGGCTCTGACGTCCAGTCCGTCCGTCTGCTCTTCCTCTCTTTCTGAAGTCATTCAGCCTGAAGCAGACCAGCGGCTGAGTAACATCACTGATCATCAGTATTGATCTGCGACTGGTTGTAATGTCCACTAATGAGCGTCAGTGGCAGGAAGCTGTTCAGTCAGAGACGCGGTGCAGCGGAAAGGTTCTTTCGGCTGCTTTTCCAGCAAACTCTATATTTTCTGTTATGTGGACTTTTGGCCGAGCAGAACATTGGAAGACATTGAAATACGGCACTGCGAAATGTTTCTGGTGACAAATGAAAGGACAAAAAAAACGAGTAGTTTGTTGATTCATTTTTAAATTCCCGCTCATACTCTGATGAAAAGACGAATCCTTTCAGCTCCCAACGTCGTGGCGAGACGCTCTCAGAGGCGTCCTCTGTTGTTTCTGTGTATTTGAATAAAAAGCCTGAGCAGCTCGTTTGAATCGCAAAGTGAAAGTCGTCATGTGACAAGGTCACACACACACACACACACACAATGGGAGAAAGAGGTGTGTGTGTGTGTGTGTGTGTGTGTGTGTGTGTGTGTGTGAATGGGCAAACGAGAGAGGAAAAGGTGTGTTGTTGAGGGATACAGGTGCAGACAAGTGTGTGTGTGTGTGTGTGTGTGTGTGTGTGTGTGTGTGTGTGTGTGTGTTGTGAATAAAAAAAGAGGGAACAAAGGTGTGTGTGTGTAAAAAGACAGCGGGATGTGAAAAGGTAGAGAGAGCCAGAAAAAGACCAGAGGGGAGAGAGAGAGAAAGAGAGAGAGACTCAGTAGGTGTTGAACCATTTTTAACCATATAAGGTAAAACAGGAAGTCATCGCCTGCTGCTCATGTGCCAGGCTGTAAATTTAATCCACTAAAGATTAATCCGATAATCATCAGAAATATTGCACTGTTTTTATTTTACAATTTATTTTAAGGATTTTTTTTTCACCAAATATCAAACGGCCTGTTTCAAATACATAATTTATAAATGAAAATTCTCAATGAGGAAAAAACGGCGAGTCGCTGTCCAGGTTCCAGGTCATGTTACCAGCAGGTCAGAGAGAGAGAGAAGTGAAAGTGACAACTGCTGTCACCTTCACTCCAATCCTCACACACACACACACACACACACACACTTTTGACCCTGAACTCACCTCTTACAGAGGGACAGAGCAGTGACGCCTCTCACTTATACCTGTGATTTTTCAAGAGGCCTCGTGGTGAGTTCAAGGACACAAATCGATTGAAATATAAAAAAATATTAAATATTATGTTCAAAAATATATATAACATTATTGAAGCTTAATCGAAAGATATATATATATAAAAAAAAAATGACCTCACTTTTTGCTTCTACGTGTCCTTGAACGCACCGTTTCTTACAACGTGAACATGAATATGAGTTTTTGGTCGCGTTTCACCTTTTGTGGGTTTTTCAAATTCATGTTGACTCATGTAACTTCTTCTTCCTCGCCATCTTTTTTAACCATTTTAAAGGAGACATGTTCTGCTTTTTCAGTGTTTCCCTTTCCTTTAGTTTGTCATAGTTTTTGGTGTAAGTTAAAGTTCTGCGAAGTAAAAAAGTGAGAAATAAAGGGAGAAAGGGGCTCCTGACGCTCCTGAACGCCTCGTCAGGAGTCTGGACAATAATTCAGTAACATGGCACGAGTAGCGGTGAGTCTGACACGCCCCCAACGAAGCCAGGTAAAGCCAGAGAACTTCCTACACGTGGTGGAAGCGGTTGACCAATCACAACAGGGTGTAGCCAGCTGGCCAATTAAAGCAGACTGGGCTACATTGGGAGGGAGGGGCCTTAAAGCGACAGGATCTCAAACCAAGCCTTGACTTGTCCTTCACACCCTCTCTCCGTCCAGGCGAGTGCTACGTCTGTGCCTCCAATCAGCCGTACCGAAAGGTCGACTACACCAAGATCGCCGTCCCGAGCTGGAAGCCCGGTGCGGCGGCCGGCTCCGCCTCAGCCACCGCCGGCGGCTCCGCCCCCGCCCGGTCCACCACCGTGTCCACGGGGGTGTCGGCGGGCGCCGTCGCCAGCCCCAGGGAGCATCGCACGGAGAGCCGCGAGGGCAGGGAGAGCAAGGACTTCATCAAGCCCAAGCTGGTGACGGTGATCCGCAGCGGCGTGAAGCCCCGCAAGGCGGTGAGGATCCTGCTGAACAAGAAGACGGCGCACTCCTTCGACCAGGTGCTGGCCGACATCACCGAGGCCATCAAGCTGGACTCCGGGGCCGTGAAGAGGTTGTACACGCTGGACGGGAAACAGGTGAGACGGATAGTCAACTCTTTTATTTTGAAGGAAGAGGGGCTTTTATTCTCTAACTGCCCCAGACGGCTCCGCTCCAGAGAGTGTGTGTGTGTGTGTCATACTGGATGACCGGTTGGCATGGTAACCGCACTGCGGCAGTGGCAATGTGTATATGTGTGTGTGCAGTATGTGATGGGGGGTTTCTGTCCCACTGCTTGAAGTGGCTGCACAAACTGAAAGGGCGGGGGGGCGGGGACACACACACACACACACACACACACACACACACACACACACACACACACACACACACACACACACACACACACACACACACACACACACACACACACACACACACACACACACACACACACACACACACACACACACACACACACACACACACACACACGCGCTAATTCAGAAGAACAGTCAAATGGCCGGGGGTCAGATGGGAGGTGCAGGAGAGAAAAGGGAAAGAAGATGAATGAATTATAAAGGGATGTGTACATGTCTCAGAGAAAGAACCACACACTGTGTGTGAGTCTGTGTGTGTGTGTGTGTGTGTGTGTGTGTGTGTGTGTGTGTGTGTGTGTGTGTGTGTGTGTGTGTGTGTTCTCCACAGCAACTGTGCAACACTAAAAGTCGCTGGTAGCAAAACTGTCTCAAAGGAAAAGTTGTGGAGAAGAGTTGGATGGAAAGATCGATATCACTCTGGTCATGTATAAATAAAAAACAATGACAGTTAATAAAGTGTGCGTGTGCAGCTGACTTGTCTTCAGGATTTCTTCGGAGACGACGATGTGTTCATGGCGTGCGGCCCAGAGAAGTTCCGTTACGCCCAGGACGACTTTGTGCTCACACACAGCACCAAGACACAGTCCTTCGTCAACGGTGAGTCACTCACACACACACACACACACACACACACACACACACACACACACACACACACACACACACACACACACACACACACACACAGAGCAGAGGAGTCCGAGAAGTTCTCATCTTTTTTTCGTCTCTCTCTCCAGAATGCAGAGTCAAAGTGCCGCGCTCGGCCGCGCCTCCGAAAACTACAACTCCCAAGACTCCCAGCGGCTCCGGCTTCTCCTCGTCCAAGACGCCGCCCAGAGGCCCGTCCAGATCCAAGTCCCCTGGTCCAGGTGGGAACCGACATTCAGTCCGTCATCCAGAGTCCAGGAAGAGATTTAAGCTCCCGTCTGACCGCTTTTTTCTTGTCTGCAGCCAATGAGGCGTCAGGATCACAGTCAGCCGTGAGGTCGTCCAGGTCCAGCCCCACGCCGACCAGCCCCGGGACGCCACGCAGCTTCAAGGTGCCATTGATCAATCAATCGATTGATTGATCAGTTTTTCTTCAAATCGCTAATCTTTAATAATCACGTAGAATAAATCCTTTTTCTTGTATCGCTCTCCAGATCTCTCCTCGTCGTTCCTCTTCCACCGACGTAAACGGAGATGCCGAGCAGCCGGACGACGCCACGGTCGAAGGTGTGTGTGTGTGTGTGTGTGTGTGTGTGTGTGTGTGTGTGTGTGTGTGTGTGTGTGTGTGCACTCTTATGTTTGGAAAACCAGATGTAATAAGTTTGGGTCAAAGAAAAAATGATCCTGGAGCTGAAACTACTAGACGTGCTTTAAAAAACAAAACTGACAGTATATTTTATTTATTAAAAAAAAAAATCGAACTTTTTGCGTCATGTAACTTTTTCAAAGCGTCTTCATCACAGTGTTTGACGACTACATGAATGTTCGAAGGCTTCGTGGTTTCATGCAGAGGAATATCTGAGGGAATTTTCAAATACTGAAAATAAATAAACCAGAGTGTGAGCCAGGGGCAGCTTGAAGTCTTTAACCAAGCTGTCGAATTATGAAACTTACAGAGCTGCTCGGTTATTAATTCAAACTCGAGTAAACCAGGGGAAAACGTGCGTGCGCAGTAAAAACTAAAATAATCTCTTTCTTCTTCTCGTAGTCAACGGCAACCGATCTGTCTCCTCCTCCATCATCAACGACAAGTACAAGGTCGGCAAAGTGATCGGAGACGGAAACTTCGCCGTGGTGAAGGAATGTGTGGAGAGGTGAGCGCTCCAGATACTTTGATCACTTTCTCCAGTGTTTCTCTGCTTCAGCGTTCGGTACAAGTCTATTGTTGAAGACGTCACGTTGAGCTCCAGTTCCCTCGCCCCCCGTTTTTGATTTGATTGACAGGTCGACGGGGCAGGAGTTCGCGCTGAAGGTCATCGACAAAGCTCGCTGCTCTGGGAAGGTAACGCTCGCTCACCGCGCTTCTCCTCCTGCGTTACACCACGTTACAGTGACAACGAAATCAGTAACACAACACAATCAAAGAACCTGAAATCCTCTCCGTGTGTGTGTGTGTGTGTATGTGTGAACAGGAGCACCTGATAGAGAACGAGGTGGCGGTGCTGCGGCGGGTTCGACACCCGAGCATCATCGAGTTAATCGAGGTGGACGAGACGCCGTCTCAGCTGTTCCTGGTCATGGAGCTCGTCAAGGTTCCTCTTCATCATCATCATCATCTAGAGAAATATATATTTAAAGCGTGTGAACAGTTACCATATATTTTTTATTCATGCCTGCGTCAGGGCGGCGACCTGTTCGACGCCATCACCTCGTCCACCAAGTACAGCGAGCGCGACGCCAGCGCCATGGTGTTCAACCTGGCCGGAGCCATCAAGTACCTGCACCGCATGAACATCGTGCACCGCGACATCAAGCCGGAGAACCTGCTGGTACACACACACACACAGACACACACACACACACACACACACACACACACACACACACACACACAGACGAATGGATGTCAACTAAAATTTGTGAAAAACACAATGAAATAGAATTCGTGTGGTCGTGATGACTCTGAAGTGCTTGTGCTCCGCAGGTGTGCGAGTATCCCGACGGCACCAAGTCGCTGAAGCTCGGCGATTTCGGCTTGGCGACGGTGGTGGACGGGCCGCTGTACACCGTGTGCGGCACGCCCACGTACGTGGCCCCGGAGATCATCGCGGAGACCGGGTGAGAAAAACGCGTCGGAGACGCTGCACCGGTTTCCATCGCGGCCACTGTCGAATTCTCAAATCTGATTTGCCCGGATTGTCTTGTGGTTAAATGTCACTAATATTACCTTCTGTGTGTGTGTGTGTGTGTGTAGTTATGGTTTGAAGGTCGACATCTGGGCGGCAGGTGTGATAACCTACATCCTTCTGTGTGGATTCCCTCCATTTCGAAGGTCGGCGACCTCAAAGTTTTCCTTTAATCGATAATAAAAACACACTTATTATAAATTTTCTATTAAATGAACTGGATGCAGATGAGTACCTTCGGCGTGTTTGTATAGTAAATTAAAAGCCATGTCCTCCTCCTCTTCCTCCTTCTCTCTCAGTGAGAACAACGTGCAGGAGGAGCTGTTTGATCAGATTCTCAGAGGGAAGCTGGAGTTTCCTTCTCCCGACTGGGACACCGTCAGCCTCCCTGCCAAGGTCCCGCCTCCTCCCGCCTGTTCAAGGGTCAAACACAAACAAATACAAATAATTCTGACAGGGATCTAGTCGTGAAAACTGTCTCTTTCTTTTTTTATTATCTCAGATTTCCTTCTGTTTTAAAAATAATCCAGCGATAATTTTACTTTTAATCCTCGAACGCACTGAGAACAGGAAGTGATCATAACGAATCCGTCATATTTGTCATAATTGTGCCAACTAGTGAACAAATAGCGGCTACGACTCTGGATAAAACTGTACGACCGGCCGTTAACCGTCACATGACCTGTTCCCCTCAGATGCTGATCAGTCAGATGCTGCAGGTGAATGTGGACGCTCGCTTCATTGCCGAGGAGGTTCTGTCACACCCCTGGGTGACGGTAAGGGCACATACACACACCTAAATACACAAATACTACACACACACACACACACACACACAGTACGTACAACAAGGGAAGTGATATCAGTTTAGTTCTCAAAGACACCATGGTTGGTTGGAGGCCCCCAGTATGATGTCGGGCCCCGAAAGTCCCTTGAAACCCCCTGATTCTATGGTTCCTCATTTCAAAACATGCCTCAATAAAACAGCTTGAGCTTCTTCTGTCAATGGAAACGTCCACTTCCACGTAACTCCTAAAACATGACAAGTATTTAAAAACAGGCGTATTGAACCAGAAGTGAACAACTCGTGTTTACTTTCGTACTAAAACCAGTTTTTCCGGCGTCTGTGTGTTCAGGATGAAGCTCCACTAGACTCCAACACTGTGAGCAGCACCGAAGACCAGACCGGTGGCGACGCACCGGAACCAGAGCACGAATCACCAATTCTGGAAACCAAACAAGTTCCCTCACCTCTGGTCTAAAACCACCCCCCCCCCCTCCTCCTCCTCTCATCATCTGGAAAGGGAACAGAACAATCCTTGTTTCATCTAGAGACTCAGAAAGTCGTCCCCACTCCTGTGCTTTGCTCTAGAAGTCCTTGAAAGTTCATCCGCCTTTATCTCAAAGAAAACTAAAAGACTTCCCTCACTGTCTGTCCAGAACACTTCCTCTTTCATCTTGTGGAAACCAAATGACTTTTCCAGACTACCACCCTCCAGTCTGGGGTAAGACGTGTTTTCACCTACTGGAAACCAAATGGGTTCAGAAATCTGATCTACAACTGCTGGAAGTTTCCCAAACCTCTGGTCTAAAACCCCTTTCCGGGTTCACCTACTGAAAAGCCTGTTGCTTCTTCTGGAGGCCAAATTTTTGATCTCAAAACATGATCTATTTAAATTTGGTATGGAATACATCCCCTTTGATCAACTGGAAACCAGACCACCAGGTGGTTTAGGATCTAGGATTAGGATCCCTCTTACCTGGTCTAGAACCTGTTTTTCCCATTAATAAAACCCCTCCTCTCCTCAGTCTAGAACACAACCCGTTTCATCCTCTAGAAACCTAACAAGTTCCGGAATATTTGGTGGAGAATAGATCCTTTTTCATCTTCTGGAAACCAGAAGGCTTGGCTCTGACCATGGTCAAGAACTACTTTCCTTGCTTCCAGTCTAGAATCGTTCCGTTGCTTCTACCCAACATCAAATGCCCCCCCCGCCCCCCCACCTTTGGTCTTAAAAGATCTGTTTACTCCACTGAAAACAGATCAAGTTCTCTAATACCATTTCAAATTTATCGTCTAGAAATGGTCCTAAACTCTGATCTAGAACAGCTTTTAATCTAATGAAGACTTTCAAGTCCCGTCTCTGGTGCTGTACTGGAAAGTATTTACGTGAGTATTTACAGTGAGCTCCATTAAAACCTCAACCAAATGTCCATTTTGCTCTGTAAGAGGAGTCCCATGTTGTTCTGACCTCATGAAGTCGCCTCACCGCTGCTCGAAGGGACATGAACCGAATCAACACTGGAAAACCTCGAAGATGCCGTTGGACTGTTTCACCACCCAGTGTCTCACTCGACTGGACTGTTTCTTCATAAGAAGTCTGGTACCGCCGGTCTGAATGACGGTTAACTCGGAGGCTCTGAAAGAAAAAGGCCTCAACCCATTTTCATAGAGGTTTACACGACCGATTACTTTACAGAACAGTTTCTCAGTAGTACCTGCCGCTCCGATGCGACCAGGTTGTCTTCCACTTATTCTGGGAAACGTCCCATTTCTCCTGCCTTTGCCCTCCAGCTCTCCTGCTGCGGGCCCGTAGGACGTTTCTCAGTTCTACTCTACTTGGCGCCCACCAGTCCAAGGACATATTCGAGTACTGTGCCTGTTTACGCTGCTGAAGAATTTCCTCCCAGTTTCCTAAATATCTGCCCTTTCTTCAACAAGTCCTCAGAAGCTCGCACTTGTTGTCTATTGTACTGACACATAAGGCACCTTGTTTTCACTAAAACATACCTTTAGTTTGGGGTTTACACTTTGGTCAAAACATAGTTGGATAAGAAAAATCCAGGTGGTTATTAGCCTATAGTTAGCGGAAAGACAGAAAACATAACATCTAGCTTAGCACCGTTCAGGGTAAAACTAACCTACCTATCTACTACCTAACACATTCTTTTTGTTCATTTAGACACAAAGTAAATATAAAAATGAAAAACGATGCTCTCGTTCCTGAAAATCTGACAGAATGTTAAAAAAATTTTAAACCGCCAACAAGACAGAGGTGTTAGCAGGCACATTTAAGCTAGGTGTATTCATGCTAAGCTAGGCTAATCGCCTCCTGGCTCAGATGTTCTCAGTTATCTTGTAGTAAGACGGTGAAAACATCTATTTATTCCAACTTAAATTCAAATATGTTCTCACACAACACATTTTGAGAATGATCTTGAAATTTCAAGATTAAAGTCGTACTTTTAAGAATATTTGTTCTATTCTGGACATTTTCGACTTCATTCCTAAAAATGCGGAAACATTTCTGGCCCGAATACTTTTCCGTAGTTTGTCTGAAACGAGGAAATTCTAATCGTTACAGTTTATACAAGTTTATCTCCTGAAAATATCTGAATCTCAAGTCGACAGATTCAGTTTGGCAGAAACAAAAACTCAAAACAATGAGCCTTCTCTTCAAAATACCCAACCCTCGGCCTCCACCTGTTCCCTGGGCTTCGTACTGTATCTCAAATTAACCAGATGACTTACAAACCTCACAAAACTATTTTCCTTCGAGGACACGTTCCAGTCCAAACTACGACCTCCCACCTGCAGCTGATGGAGGAACAGAATCTGTTGTACATAATGTAAATATCACCGTCTGTTGGTGTCCGTCTGTCTGTGTGAGTCGGTTGTGAAGTAGGGAAATTGTAGCAGTTTGAAAATGAAAAAAAATAAACCTATTAAAGGAAATAAGCTCATTTTAGACACGTGCCGACATCCCGAAAAAACCTTGATTTACCCAAAAGATCTGCTGAATCTTGAATCAAAGAAAAAGATTTTCCACATTGATAGAGACATTTTCATATTGTATTTTCAATAGTTAGTTATCGATTCAAAAAAATAAAAATAAAAAAGGATTCAAGGTTTCTTAAGGGTGTCGACAAACTGTAACGAAAGAGTTGGTACCTTTAGGGTGGAGTGTGAGAATGGATCTCTTTCTTTACACGGTCACGTGTCCGAGGTGCAACTTAGTGGGTTCGTCCACCAATCATATCGCTCCATCCTCACATCAGAGTCTGCGGATGAATGAAAGGTTGAGCGCGTGTGTAAATAAGTGACTGTGCGCAATTTCATTTCCCCGTTTCAATGTTTCAATTTATAAGTCAATTTATGTGTGTTAGTCTGTATAAGTTAAGGGGAAGGGGGTCCGTCGTCATCTGGTGACGTGCGTTGACCAGATGCAAGTGTTGTGACCTTAACGCGACCTTCCCACGGCCTTGACCTTTGGCCGGAGCCACTGGTTATAGGGAGTTTTTGCCGCGACGTGCTGCTCGTTGACGTGACAGGCGGATGGATTCTGTCACTTTAAAAAACCTCAAAAACTAACAAACACAATCACCACAGATGTGGTGTCGGTCAAATTTACGTAATTACGTCGCATCACTGAACTCGAGTCCGACGACTTGTAAAGCTGTGACTGGTTGGCGCTAATATCTTCGTCTGATATATCGGCGACCGTTTCGATTTTGTTTATATTGCGGTGCATGAATTCCAAAATCAGTTTGAGGGTCAATTATAAAGCGCCATAATTTACACAATCTGTCCACCAGTGAACAAAAAGAACACAAAGACCAATTTCAGTATTAGCTCGGAAACTCCCGAGCTGCAGTGTGGAGCACGAACGTTTCCATCTTCTGTGACGTGACTTACTCGTGACGATCAGTTCCTTGAGTCACCGTGGAGCCTCGTGATGAACCCCAGTCAGACTCCCCTCATCAGTGGCTCGGCCTTCCACCTTCTATGGCTGCTACGAGCCCGGTGGTCTTAATTCTTTTTCTCTCCAAACGGAGCCTTGTGTCCATGGTGATGTTTGTGCCGCACCCGAGTCCACCACAAGCGACGAGACGCCGTCGACACTCGGACGAGTCTCTGACATAAAGAAAAAGTGTAGAAGTGTTGTTCAAATTCACACCCGCTACGTACGAGACTCGTGGAAACGGCCCATGACCAGATGGCCCCCTACGGACCATCGTCAAACTTTTACCGAATTTTTAAGGTGCGTTAAGGAACGGAACAAATTTGGTAAACACGTGAACCGTCTGTGGTTCCCTCGAACGCAGCTTAAATTCACCAGTGAGTGAAATGAGAATTTGAGAGACGACGACGTCGTAAGACGAGAGTGGATTTGACTCGGGGTGGCTGCGGATGTTTGGCCCTTTGTGTGTTTTTGATATCAAATTGCAGTGTGTGTGTGTGTGTGTGTGTGTTCATTTCACATCATGCCTCATTTAAGAAACAGGTTTTTTAAATTAAGTGCAGTAGGAGAATTAGGATTTTGAACGTATCCAGGCTTGTTTTCCTAAAAGAAGAAAAAGAAAGAAGTGATTTTCATGGCAGGTTTTAAGACAAACTTCTCAGAATATTACATTTTAAAGACAATCCACGTTCTGTATTGACTCAACCTGCTAGATAAAACTCTTATGAAGAAGTTTTCTGGCTCAAACCTCCTCCGAGTGATTCCCTGGAAAAACAAAACGAAATCAAAAGGTTTTTATTAAATCTGAGAGACACTTTAAGGAAAACTAGTCCCGGACTCCGAGTGGAAGGAGACGTGAGAGCAACAGTGTTGTGATGGATCTGTAATGTGACGTGTGATGATATGAAACATGTATGTTTGTTGGGATCGGGAGGGAGAAGAAAAAAAACACAATCCCCTGATTTGTATCAAGAAAAATGTCCGTTCCGACTGTGAAAATAAAAGTGACGCGGCGGCGTCGTGTTGACACGGAGAGTCGTCGTCGTCGTTTGGACTCTTTGCTCCTTATTCAGCTGATCTGAAAACACAAAAACTGGAGTGATGACAAGTGACTCGTTCGTATCAAAACTGTCGCTATGGAAATACAGAGAAACACATTTTAAGGAACCCAAAATATCAAAAAAAGGCTCCACCTCACTTTTCCTGAAAAAAATAGAAGAAATCCATGTGGTTTTAGACATTTTGCTCCAGAAACAAAATCAACCCTTGAATTTGGCAAAGTCAAACCCCCTGTTGCCATGGAAGCACAGAAAAAAAAAATAGAACGTCACTCAGTCGAGCACAGTCCGCTTAACATGTTGTCAGTCACTCAGTCAAGGTTATTGGACTTAGAGGTGAGTTTGAATAGTTTGGTCTTCTGGTGAAATGAGCAATTATTAAAAATAAATTAATAAATAAATAAGATTTAGTGAAATGCCTCAAACTTTTATTTGGATTAAAAACTTGGAATGTTTGGTTACACAAAATATGTTACAGCGTCTTTCATAAATCTCTCTCTCTCACACACACACACGTAGTGTTTACAGTCATTATCATGTACAAGATTTTCTCTTGGTCGTACAGTTACAACGCAGGCGAACGATCGACTGGCGATCGAGACTCCGTCTGATGGGCTCCGTCGTTTAAACCTCGAAGCTTCAAAGTCAAATGAAAGTTTTCTTCAAGGACTCAGGTGACGACAAGTGACAAAAAGATTTGAAATAAACTGTCAGAAAAAATGCTTTTTTCTTTCACGTTGCCTTGAAACTTTGCGTGGATAAATATTGACATTTTCTGTATATAAAAAAAAAACTAGAGAAACATGTGGGAGGTTTTTTTTGTCACTTGCCCTGAAGGTCACAGGTTCATAAGACGGATCCATCGTCATCACGTTTGTAGAGATAACCCTTCACGTTTCATCATCGATAACAAAACTAAAACAAAAACACATTTAAGAAAGTTTAAGTTTCACGAGTTCACGACTCAAGATCCAGTCCAGAAACGTGAGAAATGTTTTTGTTTTTTTGAAATGTAGCGCTGTCCCGGAGGAAATGTCGAGGAACATGTGAGCGACGGTTAACGAAAGAAGAAGAACAGAAGGTCTTTCAAAATAAAAGCCTGGTGTACATAATAGCTTAACTGTCACTACAATAGTCTTACATCGTATGAATTATGTAGTTATACACGATATTTAATCCCGACTATCATCGACTATGAAATGTTGCAGATCTTATTTTAGTCATTTGATAAACCTAAAACATTATTTGTATCATATATACTGGAAAGTTTTAGTTTGTTGTTCTGTGCATGGTTATTTATTTTTGTTTGAGTTTTAATCTGTTAAATACAAATTAAGTCTATTTTCAATTCAGTGCCAAACATTTTCCAAAAATATTCCTAAAATTAAAAACCATAGATCGCGTATATAAAGATGGACAACATGACACCTCCCCCAAGAGAGAAGCCAAGACACATGGATCGCCCCCCGGTGGCTGGCTGCAGTATAGGTCATAAGCCCTGCCCCCCTCCACGTTAGCAGATGGGACATGAACAAACAACAAAACAAAAAATCAAAGTAGACGTTAAATAAATGTTTCCAAAGAGGGTTTCTGTCATTTCAGGTCGTTCTTATCACACTGATTTCATTGTACAAATGGGCGGAGACATCATGATTGACAGCTGAGACTGACCCATGATTGGTCGAGGGTTTGTTTGGGCCGGGCCTCGATACTGCGCAGACTCCGAACTAACTACTCTGTATCAGACCTATTTTGGATTCATTTTTTTTTACAACGGCAGGAAGTGGAGACGCGGGGTCCATCTTTTTTCTTTTTTCTTTTTACTTGCACTTGAATATCTCTCCTCCACATGTATGTAGTCAGAAAACTCAAGTTGTGTTGAAGCTCAAGCTTTTTATCTCTGGAAAATGTTTGACAGCGATGATGACGGATTAAAACTAAAAAAAAACTAACCCTGGGTTTCTTTTCCTATAATGATCCAGTTTTTCAGCTTTTTGTTAGAACGCATCTGTGAAATATGTGCAACATAGAAATGGTTCCAGAGTACCAGAGACGACGTCGCTAAACAGGAAACGTCCCAATCGGCTGTTTCCTGTCCGGAGGCTTCGGCAGGACGAACGACATCCGGACGCATTTGGCTCCAAGTGACAGTTGGTTTTTTTCTAACAGGAAAAGCTGTAGTCGTCTAATAAAAGTTTTTTTTTTTTTTTTACTTCCTCTCCCTTCATGCGGCTCCATGTGTCCATGAGTCGATCGAATCCAAAATAAAAAGTCAAATCCAGTCGTGGGAAGAAAAAGTCGCTCGGATGAAAATATCAACAACACGAGACAAAAAAATAAGCGTCCGTCAGTGTTCTGTTGTTGTCTGGGTTGTCACGGTGACGTCAGGTCAGGAGTTCCATGTTTTGCATGTCTGTCCGTCGTCTCCCGGAAGTCATTTTTCTAAAATCCCAACGTCATTTCAGGATTTCCCTCGTCAGAGAAGAGAAATGTAGTTTTTGGGAACAATCCCACGTCTCCCGCCCACAACTCCCAGAATCCACTGCTCGTCCACCACCTCCACCTGTGTTATGATGTCACCGACCTGCGGGAGGACGAGGAGACAGAGGAGGTTGTTGGTGAACAAATCTGAGAATGTGAATCCTCCTCAGGTACTGTCGTAACGATCCACACACACACACACACACACACACACACACACACACACACACACACACACACACACACACACACACACACACACACACACACACACACACACACACACACACACACACACACACACACACACACACACACACACACACACACACATACACACACACCTTCAGTGTGAGCTCGTCCTCGCTCTCTGACGCGAAGTTGAACACGGCCTTGGCCACGCCTTTACCCGTCGACTGCTGCTCTGGGATGGGCTGGTCTGAGAACAGGAAGAGGAAACTGTGGTTAGAGACCAAGAGCAGAACCCCCCCGCATATTATTGATATATCTCCCAGCCTGAACCTCCTGTACCATTTTTGCAAACACCTATTGACCCACAAGTGTGTGTGTGTGTGTGTGTGTGTTACCCTGGTGTGGCTGTGTGAAGGCGGCGGGGTAAATCCCCTCCCTCCCCTCTAGCTTCCCCCTCCTCCACTCGCCGTCGACGTGCTCGGTCACTCGGATCAGCGCCCCCTTGTGGAAGGACAGGTCCTCTGCGGTCTGCCCGGGGAAGTCGAAAAGAGCCACAGCCCACTCCTCTGTCTGTGCGCGCGCACGCACACACACACACACACACACACACACACACACACACACACACACACACACACACACACACACACACACACACACACACACACACACACACACACACACACACACACACACACACACACACACACACACACACACACACACACACACACACACACACACACACACACACACACACACACATATATATATGTATATATATATATATGTATAAAAAAAATTTAAAAAAGAATTTGACCATAAAAGGAATAATTTACATTGGAAATATGAAGCATGTTTGTTTCTTTTTCACGATAAAAAATGAGGGGACTTTCACGCTGCAACATTAGAAAACACACACACACAAACACACTCACCTCAGAGTCCTGCGATGTCTTTGGACCTGTTGAGGACAAATGTACAAAAATTTTCAAAAAATTAAGATGACAATAAATCATCACCTTTAAACTGCTTTAAAATCATTGTGTCAATGGTTTAAAGTCACGAAGAAGAACGACTGAAAAAGTTGTGAACACGAAGAAAATCTCAACTTTATTAAGACGCACAAATCAAAGCAGGGTATTATTGTCTAATTTTTAATAAGGACGAGCCACCCCACCGGTGCCGTCAATCATCGCGTCCGTGGGCGCCGCTTTCGTCGCCTCCCCCGCCGACGGCAGCGGCTCCGCCACCTTGGTGAAGCTCAGAGGGAATATCCCCACCCGCCCGTGGATCTGGCCCCGCCCCCACTCCTGCCCCACGAGCTCGAGCAGGGCGATGACGTCGCCCTGGCAGAAGGTGAGCTCGTCCTCCTCCTCGCCCTCGTAGTCGAACAGGGCGGTGCAGCGTGGGCCGCTGAGGATAAAAAGTCAGAACATTTAAAATCTTCTGGAGACGCTCGTGGGTTTGTGGTCATCGTCACGCTGTGTGTGATTGTGCGTCGGACCTGACGGGAGGCGGCTCCGGCTGTAACTTCTGTTCTGGAGGCTGCGCCGGCAGGATGGACTGAACGAAAAAGAAATGTATGAATTTTTATTTGACTGTGGGGAAACGTTCAGAAAAGTGTTTGAGACCGGTTGTTGTTCCAGTACCTGAGACTCCGACGGGTCTAGATCCTCCAGAGCGGGTTTGAACGGGCTCTCCAGGTCATCTGGGACCGGCTTCGGCTGTGTGTCCGAGTCCAGGAGACACAGTGATTGGCTGATGAGAGGGGCAACGGTGGTTGGACTCTTTCTGATGGACGGCAGCGCGTCGTCCAGGACGATCAGGACTTCCTGTTTCTGTTGGACAACGACACAACTCAGGAGTTAAACCCATGATCTTGTATTTTCTGTACGTGTGTGTGTGTGTGTGTGTGTGTCCGTACCGCGTAGCTGTTAAAGAGAGGATGTCCAGGTTTGGGTCGGGGGGGCAGAGGGGGTCCTCTCTTTGAGATCCTTTGAGCCTGCAGCTGATTGGCCATTGCAGGAGGAGTAGTAGGAGGAGGAGGGGGCGTGGTTTGGCCGGCTGATGACTCAGAGAGAGGGGGAGTGGCTCCCGAAGGAGGAGGAGGTTGAGGAGGAGGAGGGGCCTGGTTGGCTGAGGAGGTGGAGTGGACGGACGGAGGCGGCGGTCGCCCAGGGCTGGATTTGATTGGCGGAGGGCGAAGGGGGAGGAGCTTGGCGCTTGAAGGCCTGAGGTCGAGAGGCGAGAGGTTGTGAGCAAACGCTAACAAGCTAACGTCAGTTTATGAGTGGTCAAAACAAACGTCGTCTCTCAGCCTCTGCGGCCGAACGGAAAAATATTTGTCAAGAATGTGATAAAAAAACAAACATTTTGATTTTCAGTTATTTCTCGTTACAAAGTGCAATTAATACCGTGGAGGAAGAGGAGGGTCCGAGGGGTTCTGGTTAACAGGGCTTCTCCTCAGGGCCGGAGCCGGGGCTGGAACCGGGGGTTTGACTGGGACCGGGGCGCCGCTGGCGATTGGTCCGGGTGGTTTGGGGTTTGCAGGTTTGGATGCGAGCGGGTTTGGATCCAGATGCGTCGACGAGGCTCCGGTAGGTTTGGGTGCCAGGTTTGGTGCTGCAGGCAGAGAGTAGATGTCAGGAAACGTCATCCATATATCTTCATAACCACTTGTTATTCATATTAGAAGCATTAAATTTAATTTAAATCCATTTAATACAGATAAAGTTTGGAAAAGAAAAGAGTAAAAAATACTGAACAACACATCTAAAAATACATTTTTAACTCATTGACAACTTTGTTTAACATCAACACGCATGTCGTCATGGTTACTCTCATGAGGCTGGAGGTGAAGCAGCTGCACACGATGAACAACAGAGTAAAGATTAAACTCCAACTAAATCACACACACACACACACACACACACACACACACACACACACACACACACACACACACACACACACACACACACACACACACACACACACACACACACACACACACACACACACACACACACACACACACACACACACACACACACACACACACACACACACACACAAACATGTTCCAGTAGAACCTCAAATTAAATTCACGACACTGAACATGGAAACTTTAACTGGCTTCTGGTGTGTGTGCGTGCGTTCGTGCGTGCGTGTAGCGGCCTGGATAGTTGCATCATGGGAATTATCATTAAAGTTAAACAATCCTGCTGCTGCTGCTGCAACACACATAAACAGAGGAGGCTCTTTTTACTTCAGAAACAATGAAGGCATTTGTCTTGAATAATATAAAACCCCTCTCTCTCTCTCTTCTGTAACACACACCACACACACTCACATTCAATCTCCCCACGTTTGCATGTTTCTGCCACGTAACGAGCGACCAAGATTTGCGTTTGAAAGCTTTCAAATGCGCCATTGTGCGACAGCCACATCCAGCTTAGTGCTCACACACACACACACACACACACACACACACACACACACACACACACACACACACACACACACACACACACACACACACACACACACACACACACACACACACACACACACACACACACACACACACACACACACACGCGCTCTCTCTTACCGCTGGCTCTGCGCGATGAGGTCAGCGCTGCCGGTTTGGTCGGGATGCCCGGACGAACACTTCCTACTTTCACTGGAACAACAACCAGAGCGTCAGATGGATCAGAATCCGCGTTCACGTCTGCTGAAGGAAAAACTTCATTATATTTATTTATAATGACGTTTTATGGTTCAACTGTAAAATATCAAGCCTCAGTTACATTTCTTTGTCCCGAGGATTTGATAACAACAACTTTCATTACATTATATCGGCCGAAATATTGGACTTGGATTTTTTTTACTCCACATCAGTCGAGCTGTAGATAAAGAGTTGACATGTTTCTGGAGTTGCAGAGAACAAAATACTCGTCATTAACTGAAACAACTCACCCGTCTGGTTCTCGGCGTCCTGGGCTCCGCTGCCGACCTCCACCGAGGTTCTCGGGGGAAGAGTCAGGGTGGTGCGCCCGGCCGCGGTGCTCTTCTCTGGGGGTGCTGCTCCCGTGCCGGCCCGGGGGGCCACCGGAGGTCTGGGCGGGGGTTTGGGGTTGGGAGCGTCGCTCAGGGAGCGGGTGACGTTTGGCGGAGGGGGCCTGGGGGCGGGGACGGGGACGGAGACGCTGGGGGGGGCTGTCTCTGCGGCGGACTGGGGTTTGGGTGCGACTGCGGGTTTGTCGGGGGTTTTGAGGGGGTGGGGTTCCACAGCCGGGGAGGGTTTCAGGGCAGGAGGTTCTGGTTCAGGTTTCTGGTCCTCAGACGGGGATGTGTCTTCGCCAACGTCTTCCCAGAATCCCTTGCTGGACGGTTTGGGGGCCTGTGAGAAGTTTTTGGGCTTCGGGGCGACAACGGGAGGGGTAGATTTTGCTGGTTGCCCCTGGAGACGGGGGCGGGGCCTGGGTTCAGGTCTCTTTGTGACGACAAAGTCTCTGTTGTCACCGTCGCCACAGCTCCCATCAGCCACTTGCTGCTGCTGCTCGAAGGCTTGTATCCTTGCTTTCAGCGTCGCCATGTCCTCTTCCTCGACCTCGCTCCCGCTCTCTGATTGGCTGTGCCCGCTGCTGTCGCTGTGGCGATCAGGGAAGCCCCAGTCGTCGGCGCTGAAAGCCTCAAGCAGCTCCTGCAGGTACTTGCCCTGACTCACTTCCTGGTTGTTGGCGGCGGTGTCGGCTGCCGTGCGGGCGGCGAGCGTGGCCAAACCGTCTTCGCGCAGCTTCACCAAAGTCTGAACTTTGACCTCGCTGCGGCCGATTGGCCGGATGCCGAGCTTGGAACGAGGGCGTGGTCTCGGACGCTCCAACCGCGCGTGGGAAGAAGCAGTTGTAGGTGGAGCGGCCGAGTCCGCGGCGGTAAAAGGTGAACAGAGTTCAGTGAGAAGGTCACAACACTGTGCGTGTGCGCAGGTGTGTGCGTCCGCCTCGGGCTCCGTGTTCGTTTCCAGGCCGACACTGTACAGGGGGGTGAGTGTTGATTGGCTGGCGGTGATGTCATCAGTGTGCAACGACACGGGAGGGTAGGGGAGAGGCGGTCGCGGCGGTCTCACTGGTCCCGTCACTGAACACACAACCCCCAAAATGTTTTTATTCACAAACATATATTAACAAATAACAAATGAACAAAATGGCGGACGACGCCACTCACCCTGCAGGTCGAGGGGATCCGGAGTTGATCCGGGGTCAGTCTGCGTGGCGATGGTTGTCGTGGAAATCCGACGCGACGAGGACGAGGAAGACGAGGAGGAGGAGGAGGAGGAAGGAGGAGGAGGAGGAGGTGGCGGCAGGAGAACCTGCTCCTGTGTCTTCTCCCTGATCACCTCCTCGTAGGACGGAGGCGGCTGAGGGAGAGAAACACCATCAATAACTTTATTGTCCCAAAGAGGAAGAACAAGAGCACATATGTAGCTCGTATGAGTTATGGACAGACGGTCACCTGTACGGACGGAGGGATGGTGGGGCCCCAGATCTGTGCGGCAGGCGGAGGGGGCGGCGGGAACCCTCCAGAGGCCCCCGGGAACCAGGAGGTGGAGGCCAGCGGCTCTGCGGACAGGATGGTGATCTCCGGGCGCCTGGGGAAACGGGCAGCAGTTAGAAAGTAAGAAAGAAATGAAACATCATTTTCGTGATATCATTTATATTATTATAATATAACAATCATAATCTCACCTCCTTTCTCGCTCTCTGTCTCGCTCTCGCTCCCTGTCTCGCTCTCTGGACGTTTCCGAGAGCGAAGTCGACCTGGTGGAGGCTGACAGACAGACAAAGACGGCAGCAGTTTCAGCAGGTTGAAAATCTGCTCGACAGAATCTCAGTCAATTTTTTTACATTTTTAACAAAATCGTCTCCGAGCTTTTCTTCATCTAAACTCCCGAGACTTGGACTTGACTCACTTCTCTTGATGGCCGCTCTGATGGACGAGAGAGGACCGTGGCTACAGAGAGAGAGAGAAAAGGAAAACATGAGTCACATTATTTCACCTCTGTAAATCTCTCTCTCTCCCTCTGTTTTCAAGTCACAAACAAAAGCTCGCTCGTCCCCTGCAGTCCTCAGCAGTGGATGTTGTTGATGATGTTGCAGCTGAGGGATCGCTGCCTTGCTTAAAGGCAACTCAGCATTACATAATAAGGTCAGAGGGTTCGAACCGGATGAGTATAAAGTGTCTTTGAGCGACGCTCTGAGGTTCTGCCGCGGATCGTGAATCCTCCGGATCCTCCCTCACTGCACGAGCAGGAAGCCGACTCCTCTCTCTCGGATGCGGGCGCGGCCATCTTGGCGCATTTGTCGTCATTTGCAGAAACATTTATTTTACGTCTACTATGATTTGTTCGTTTTGTTTCGTCCACGTCCCATCTGCAAAAACATGGAGGGGGGCGGGGCTTATGATCTGTACTGCAGCCGGACACCAGGGGGCCATCATGATAATTTGTCATGTCAACAATCTCTGGGACCTACTTCGTGATATAGAGTTAAATATATCTTATAACTAAAACAATTGGAGACTGATTTTCGCCACGTTGTCGGGGACAAATCTATTTGACTATTTGCGCTCAAATTTTGGGCACTTGAGATTAAAAGAACATTTCACATTTGTCAGTGTTTGTATGAAGCTGGTCAACCGAGGTCCAACACTGAACCACAGGTACAAGATCAACGTCACAGAGATGTTCTAGAAACTAAGATCACACGGGAGCTTCACATCCTGGTTGACGAGGGAAACGTCCTCGGACGTCCCGGAGGACAGAGACTGACGGATACAGACGTTTCATCCGGACTAGAGACCCATAAAAACCACACAAACAAAGAAATACTCACGTATCTTCACAGCTCAACCTTTACTACTGTTCAAACAATCTTCTGAACATCCAAAAATCTAGAAAACCTCGTCCACAAACTGTCCAAAACTGAGCCAAACATTCCTCTCATCTACAAAAAGTGGTTGCAGCGAGGCAGCGACTCACCCGGACGACAGACGGAGGTCAGGCGTCGCTCTGCGTCCCTTTTAAAAAACGTCTAACTGTTTTAAACTGCTCTTTGTCTGCGACCGTCTCTTTGTGAACCCACGCACAGACACATGACTCACATCCCGACACCGTCCAAACCCTCTGAACTCGCTGCTCCGCTCCCAAACATTGCCAGGGAAAAAATACCTCTTTCCATTTCGGACTTTGGAAAAAAAAAAAGGGGGGGGGGGGGGGGGGGGGTTGGACAAAGCAGAAACACTCGAGGTAAAACACTTTGTGACGGTCTGAACTCATATCTACAAAGTACAGATGATGTACATTTGGACTTGGTCGTTTTGCCGAGTCGCCACTTTGTGAAAAGGGTTTGCAGCTTCTGTCTTTGCTCCGCGATGACGTCGTTCTGAGGCCACGCAGACGACGTGAAGACATGTTGTTTTATTTGGGAGGAAAATGAAAGCACGACTGCTCGGTTTGATCGTAGAGATTTACAGTAAGAAAGTAACTGTTCTACGACTGTACTTCACAGCTCTCTGTTAGTTACTGAGGAAGGAACGTTAAAAACCTCCGACACATGAAACCGAGATAATATGACAACGAATAAAAAAAGACATTTCACGCTCCGTCTCTTACTTTGTCTGTTTCTGTGTTTAAATAAACCCAATCTGAGGCTCCGTTACCCCAACACACACACACACACACACACACACACACACGGACACACACACACACACACACACACACACACACACACACACACACACACACACACACACACACACACACACACACACACACACACACACACACACACACACACACACACACACACACACACACACACACACACACACACACACACACACACACACACACACACTCTTTAAACCCAGCGAGTCCTCTGGCTAGTTGCCATGCCAACCGGCCAACAGCCAAAATACTTTCAGGACTGTGTCAGACCCAGAGACCAGGGGGGGTTGTCCTGTCTGAGGAAAGTTGTCCTGAGGAGAATCTGTGTGTGTGTGTGTGTGTGTGTGTGTGTGTGTGTGTGTGTGTGTGTGTGTGTGTGTGTGTGTGTGTGTGTGTGTGTGTGTGTGTGTGTGTGAAGAAGAATCATTTTAGTAAATCTTTGACAGAGCGTTCTGTCTGGATTCTCGTCTTCCTCCATGTGGCTCACATCAAACACCTCCTGGTAACAGTAACTCGTCTCTGTTGAGCTGCCGACCCGGAGGCCAAGAGGGCCGACTGCACCGCTGTCGCTACGGTTACGTCTGCCGTCCACGCGTCAATATCCTTAAAAAAAGGGAGACTTGAATGGAAACGCTGCCTGTCCCGCTGTGGTTAGAAAACTCCGGGGGTGAGTGATGATGCAGACGTCGCCACGTTCTCTTCCCTGATTCTCATCAGCCATCACTCGACGACCAGCGGCGAACGCGAAACGTCGCTAACACAAAGTCCCGAGATATACCCCCTTCACCAGCCACGTGTTCGCGTAGACAACGTGAGCATATTTGTTCACCTACTTGCGATGTACTACACGTTACTTGAGTATTCCACTGGAGAGATTTTTCTGTAACCAAGTAACCAGCCGCACAAAATAGACAATCTACTTCCTGTTTACACCACATGAACAGCGGGCGTGAATGGTCACGTGATGTCAGTTTTCAGGGTTTGTTAGTGAGGACGGGGATCATTTTTGCTTTCAAAGACGCAGAGGTGGATATATTTAGTGGAGTTGCATTATGGGAAACGTAGGCCACAGGCACTGGTGGAGCTCCGGACATCTTGACCTTTTTTTTTGTCTATCCGTAAAATACTAAGCCGCTGCAGTTTCCCGTTAACATAGTGTGAAGTGTGGGCGGAGTCAAAGAGACTGTCTTACCTGTGACGATGCTCAGGCTTACGTCTGTCAGGACGACCTGCCGAGACGGAAACAGAGGATCCGGATTATTAATCACATACATGAGTGATGTGTAAAACAGCACCACCTATAGAAACTACTGAGAGAGAAAAACAGTGACATCACCACTGTCCCGCTGGACACACGTTATCTGTTTGACGATGTCGGTGACGCTCGACACGTCGACGAGGGAAAAGTAAAGGAACAAAAAGAAACCCCTTTGTGACCTCACCTGACGCTCCTGTGTGCACCTCTTCAAGGTGAACAAAGAAAAGAAAGTGGACTTTTTCTCTCCTTGCTACCTCCTCTGCTCCGCTGCTCTTCACATCCCAAACTGATAACCGGGTCCAGACGGACGAGTGGTCGACGCGATCGGAAAAATATTCTTCCCTTCCCCTTTTCTCCTTCTTCTTCTCCTTCTCTAAACGTCAGACAGCACCGCCCCGGCTCTCTGATTGGCCCGCGCGTTGCGAGGCCCGCGATTGGCCCTGCCCGGGATTCTGCTGGAGTCATCAGGACTTTTAACACTGAGCAGATGTTTGACCTGCAGCGGGGGGCTGGCCTGCTCTGTGAGCGCTGTTCGCCGGGGCTGCGTTCAAACATGCAAAGAGCACGCCGCAGCAAAAATATGAACGACTTCCCCGGCGCTCGTCTCGTCATCTGTGGGTTTTTTCCCAGAATGTCACAGGTCAGAGGTGGGAACTTAAAAAGGGGATTTGATGTTTTGAACTTCACCCAGCGAACTGTGAAGGACGCTCTGGGTACGTCAGTGTGGACACTGTGTGAAAACAGTGACGCTCACGTGTGACATGTGTCAACTGTCGCGGGCCCGTGTGGGAAAAAAGTAGGTCACTGTGTGGAGGGAATGACGCTAAGGGTCGGTTGGACGAACACGACGTTCCTGCTTGATGGTGGATATAATCAACGTTACTTCAACTTTGATTTAACAGCCTGTATCTGACACCTTGGAATAACAACAGCCTTTTGAGCTTCTTGTTCTAAATACTGACGTTGGAATTCACGGTTCACAGATATGAAATCTGTGAGCAACTATTTTCAGCATCTTTTACTCTTTTTTTTAAAAACTACAAACGTTAATATCTTCACTGTTGTTCACTTTTCTTTTTCAAAGTTGTAATTTGAATCGAGACAGCGACTTCTCAACGTTTTCATTAGGCTGCATTTCCCGAACTGAAGGGAAATGCAGCCTTCAACACAAACCCTGTGGGAACAAAACTCATTTCAGATGCCAGAAAAATTAACCACAGATTGTCGTTAAATCCACGGAGAGAGGGGGAGGGAGAGGAATGAGCAGGAATGCTGCAATGCTGAGTCCCAATATTTGCATCCATCTTTGGAATCTTAACTTGATAAAACACTCATTTGAAAGACTGTTAGTTTTAAACTCGGCGACCTGAGCTCGTCTCGGTCACATGACGGAGGCTCATTGCACAACAGCAGCTGATTTAAGACTGTGAACAACTCAAGCTCCCGGATCTGTGAGTGACCAACATGTTCAGCTTCTGAAGCTGGTTGACGGAGCAACAGCTGATGAGTTCACATCACTGCCACGTGGTTTTCTGTCGTTGTTGTTGTTGTTGGACATAACAGCTGAAGCCAAGAGGAAGATTCATTCACTTGTTTCGCTTTAAGAGGAACTCGTTTATACGTGTGCTTAAAAATTCAAGCGCTCAGCTCTCGTTGCCGTGGCGTTTCTGTGATGCACTTCCCCGTCAGATCACTTGATATCACCTGTCAGTACAACTTTTGACTTCCTATGTCTCCTTCTTCCCTTTATTCCAAACAAACTGCAAACAGGAAACACATCACTGTCAGGAACAGTAACTGGACTCCGCTTGCGGAGTCAGGTGCTGCATTCCATTACACCGCGCAACTCGGAATTACCGACCTCCAAGTTGGAAGTTGCAACTGGAACGCAACCCCCCCCCTTTCACTTTAGAGGAGCTATCATGTCGTCCATCTTTATTAACCGTCAATGGTCTAAAGTACAGTAGCAGATTTTTCTGGAAATTGAAAAACCCCAGATTGTAATTGATTGATCAATAATTCTCAGGTTATAGCTCCTCAAATACAATAATTACATGGAATTATACACACAACCACACACACACACACCTAAAAAAGTCAAGACATGTTGAATTATAACTTGTGTTTCCTTGAATGACACTTTAAACTAATGGCTGTAAGTCTTGGCACAGGCCTGCACCATTATGGCCAACTGGGAGTGTGTGTGTGTGTGTGTGTGTGTGTGTGTGTGTGATTTTACATCGACTGGTATGTGCAAACTTTGACCCAAATCATGACATGTTCACATGTTGATACAAGAATTTATGGCTTTGGGTTCCAGCGGGTCACACCCAGTGTGTCCACACTTTGAATCTCCCCTCAGCAGTTTGAGAAAGTGTCTGTGTGCATAGAGGAAGTCGTGTACAGAGAAAAGTTAGTTCATAAAAATGTTGGTTTTTTAAATGCAAATAAATTCAATTCAATTTCGACTGGTAAGGTTGGAGGAACTCCACCACCCTGACTTCCGAGCTACAATTGAACGCAGCATTCGTTAATTTACCAGATACGGATGTTTGAATTGGTGAATCGTAAAAACGTGAAATAGCTTTAATGCTAGAACATTCATGATGGTTTAATCTTCTGCTTAATCGATTCATCACTTGGGTTTATAAAATAATATTTTAAAAGTCAGAACGGCACCATTTTTTCAGGTGTGTGTGGGGGGGGGGGGGGGGGCAGTTTTATCGCGATTTATCGCAGGTGCCTGAACGCATCTGTTGACCGACTGATCCGATTTATCGACCAATCATTTCGCCAAACTCACTTTAACACGTCGTCCCTTCTTTTAATAAAAACATGCCAAAAGAAACTTCCTACATTCTATTTCTTAGTATCTCTCTCATTTTGCGCATTGCGCCGGCAGGTGGCCCCCGGGCCGGTCGGGACGGGCCCCCGGCCGGTCGGGACGGGCCCCGGGCCCCGGGCCGGTCGGGACGGGCCCCGGGCCGGTCGGGACGGGCCCCGGACCGGTCGGGAAGGGCCCCGGGCCCCGGGCCGGTCGGGACGGGCCCCCGGCCGGTCGGGACGGGCCCCGGGCCGCTCGGAGGACCGAGGACCTGTGATGTGTTCAAGTGTCACTACACGGTTCTTCCCCCCAACAACCCGGACGTCGACACGTGTGACCGGCCCCAGTGACGACACGAGCGGCTCGCTCACCTGCGGAGCTGCTCGGCTGCCGTCGGACCACCTGCTCCCGGGCGTCCCGCAGGTTCTCCTCGTCCTCCTCGGACCGGGCCTCGGCCATGTCCCCCGGGGAGCCGGAGCCGGAGCTGCGGTCAACACGGACGCAGCGGCATCACTATTCCTCCTCCTGCCGGTTCCGTCGTCGCCAACATCCAGCACCGCGGCCCGGCAGGCAGCAGCGGGACCAGTCCGGCCCGGACACCGTCAAACTTCGGGGTTTCCTTCCCCCGGAGGTTGGTTGATAAACACTCCGACAAACTGTTGCGACCCTCCGGTGTAACTTTCAAACAAAGCGTGTTGTTGAGTTTCGGTGGAGGAGTTTCTGTCTGTCTGTCTGTCTGTCTGTCTGTCTGTCCCCCCTCCTCTTCCTCCTCTTCCTCCCTCCTCCTCCTCCAACAAACAACTGCCGCACGCGCTGCTGCGGCCGCGTGACGTCAGCAACGGAAGTCAGGAAGAAGGAACGAAAACAATGGAGGAGCAAACAATTAGCTTAGCTAGCTAAGCTAAGCTAAGCAACTTAGCCAGCTAAGCTAAGCTAACTAACCTAGCCAGCTGGCCTGACAGGCTGAGCTGCCAGAGTAAAGAGATAAGACCTCAGGTTCTTTAAGTGTTTGGATTAAACTTTCATGTTGGAAAGTCAATGGATCGTTGTGACGAGCAAAATTAGACGAGAAAAATGACTGGAAATGTGAAGCAAAACAACCACAGAGAGTTGCAAAATGACTAAATTATGACACAAAGGAAATGATAGACACTTAATAAAACATACAAAACAACCACAAACTGATCAAAATGACTGAAAACGATGCAAAACAACCACAAAGACACACAACAACTACAAAGAGACACACTTGGACCAAAGTACAATTAAAGACACAACAACGCCAAAAAGATGCCGAACGATGACGGAGACAGAACAACCGTAAAGAGACACAAAATGACCACAGTAATTATTCACGAAGCACGCGGGAGGCAAAGAGACAGAAAATGAACCAGTGAACTGACGTTCCGCTCCGGTTTGGCGGAAGAAAATGACCAATGACCAGTAACATGCAAATGATGAGGAGGCGACGTCTGTTGAAGATGAGATCATCACACGCTGGATCACAACAGAGAGCGAGACGATAGAGATCCCGACGAGTCAGCGTGAACAGGTACAGCAGGAATGTAAACAGACGTGGACGGGTCGGGACAAGCAGCCGAGCTGCACTCGACGGATCAACGTGTTCCCTTTCGTTCTGAACGCCAGGCCTGAAGAAGTCCCCGACGACTGTTCGCTGAGCACCAGTCATTTAGAGTCACACAACTTTATTTACTTACTGTACGGTGTCGAGACAAGGAGCTGAGGATGGCGGCTGAAAGTGCTGATGTGGGGTCGCAATCCCATGTTATTGTTTCATTTGTGCTGTATGTAAGT
>NC_061526.1:8927500-8977500 GCF_022379125.1 Scophthalmus maximus
ACTTATCTACCTACCTACCAACCAATCTATCTACCTACCTACTTACTTACCTGCCTACCTAACTACCTACAAATCTACCTACCTACATACTTACTTACTTACCTACCTATCTACCAACCAATCTATCTATCTACCTACATACTTACTTACTTACCTGCCTGCCTGCCTACCTACAAATCTACCTACATACTTACTTACCTACCTACATACTTACTTACTAACCTACCTACCTACCAACCTACCTACCTAAAAATTGACTTAACTCTTGGTTTTTGTCTTTTACTTGATCTCTTCTGTCTCTATGTCTCTTCAGTCTGTCCTATTTTCTTCATAATGGTTGGCCGACACAGTTTGTGATTTTCTTTGTGTGTGTGTGTGTGTGTGTGTGTGTGTGTGTGTGTGTGTGAGTGCGTGACCCAGACTTTGGCCCTTAAACACAGGATCCATTTAGAACAAATCTCTGTCTACGTCCGCCAAGAAAACCCACACACACTCAATGCCTGTGTCTACAACTGTGTGTGTGTGTGTGTGTGTAAGAGTGTGTGTGTGTGTGTTTGTGTGGTCCTTGTCTGAAGCAACTCGAGGTCAAAGGTTAACACAAGTCCAGACAGTGAATGTCATTCTTCTCCTCCTCCCTCTCTCTTTTCATGCCGTTGTTCATCCCGCCCACAGCGATCTGTGTCTCGCTGTGTCTTACATTTCTCACAACAAACAAAACAGAATGGTGACATTAAAGATGCAAAACCACAAAAATTCCACTGATAAATAATTAGTTTGAATGAAAATTATTTAAAATATAGCATTCCAATCTCCTGGATTCTTCAGGTGGTGAAGATCCTGGAGAAACACGAGCCGGGTCGTAGCGGCGCCGGTGCGCTGAGTTTCCTCTCTGGTCATGCCAGTAGCAGTAGCAGCACCTGCTCTGGGGCGTTACGCCTCGGGCCCATCCCGCCGGACGAAGCCAGCGCTGTCCAGAACTACGTGGAACACATGCTCTTCCTGCTGATGGAGGAGGACGCGGGGCAAGGTTAGAAAAACAGAACGTCGCGCTTCCTCGCGCCGCCCAGTTGGACTGTATTTGTTTTGACGCGTACGGTGTCCTGACTCCAGGGGGAGCGATGGGTCCGATCCTGGAGTTCGTGGTTCTGGAGGGCGTGATGGAGAGGCTGTTTCTGTGGAGCCTGAGGAGGCAGTTCACCGAGGACATGAAGCTGGAGCAGCTCAGGATGTACCAGATGCTTCTGTCGCAGGCCAAACAGCCGCTGCTGCACCACAAGCCGGTTCTCCGGCCGCTCATGATGCTGCTGGCCTCGTGCGCTGGAGCCGGAACCGGTGAGTTGACACTTTCGTAACTTCTTCTTGGCTCCGAGCAGTTACGGTTTCTTTCCTTCGCCTAACTAATCAGTTTAAAGATCCACTGGAGATGGTTTAACTCTAATTGGTTTTACGTGGCTCATTGAGAAGTGGTGGTGTGGACGGTCAGACGGTGAGTTAATCACCGGCGTCCTCTCCGCAGACAGCGGCGGCGTGGTGGAGGCGGAGCTCGTCCTCCTGCTGAACCAGCTGTGCGTCGCCCTGGTCAAAGATCCCTCGGTGCTGGAACTGTTCTTCCACACCAGCGAGGACCAGGGAGCCGCCAACTTCCTCCTCTTCTCCCTGCTCATACCGTATACACACAGGTAGGTATATAGACACATACACAGAGGTAAATACACAGAGATATGGATATGCAGAAATATATACACACAGATACGTATATGCACACGGGTATACATATAGAGACAGGTACATACACAGATTTAACACACAGATAGGTATATGCAGACAGGTATGCACACAGATAGGTATACGCACAAAGGTATACACACACACACACAGGTATAAGTACAAAGGTATACACACAGATAGATATACATACAAACGTATACATACAGAGACAGGTGCATACACAGATATATTCACACAGATAGGTATACGTACAAAGGTATACACACAAATAGGTATATGTACATAGGTATACACACAAATCGGTATACGTACAAAGGTATACACACAAATAGGTATATAAATACATGTATACACAGATATGTATACGTACAAAGATACAGATACAGGTGTATATATACATTCGGATTACATCATTTTGAAAGCAAACACAAACATAAGTACACACACATGCACACAATGTATATTACTATACGAAAAAAACGTTCCTATCTCTCTCCGTCTCAGACAGGGTTCGGTCGGCCAACAGGCCAGAGACGCTCTGCTGCTCATCATGTCTCTGTCGGCCTCTGAGCCTCGAGTCGCCCAGCACATCGACCAGAACACATACTTCTGTCCTGTAGGTACACACACACACACACTTGACCTGAAACTTGTTTACAGCCTGTCAAAACCCATAAATCTAGTATCAGAAGGGAGACAGCGTGAATCCTTCGACACTGAACCTTGACGGTTCATTCCACGACAACCGAAGAGGCGACGCCTCCGCTCGTGGCTTCATGGTCGTCTTCATGTCTGCCCGTGTGTCGGCTGGTCCTCGGTAATGTCAAGGATATGTTCAAGATCAAGATAAACCCACTGTCGAGCTGCTCCCGCTGCTGCAAAACATGTGAAAATGATACAAAAGTTTGAAAGAAACAAGCCCAGTGCCTTAATAAGTGTTTATACTGTTTTCATAAAGTCAATATAATCCTCAGTTTTCACAGAATACAGCGACAGTTACACAATTCTCTTTCTCGTGTTTTTATGAATCAGATCTGTGTCTGAATCGTGCAGTGGACGAGTCCCTTTCTCCATTCATCTCCGTGCTGCATTGTAATCTCGTTAGCACAGTTATGTAATAAACTAATGAGCTCATACTCGTCCTCAGGGACACACACACACACACACACACACACACACACACACGCACACGCACACAGAAAGGGAAATAAAGAGAGAGAGAGAGAGAGAGATACAAGAAAAGGGAGAAGGAGGTAAAGCAACAGTAGTGATGGGGAGGAAGCTTGTTATCAGATGCTTGTGAGCATTGTATGCAACGTACATCTGAGGATGATGGGAAAGTCACAAACCAAAATATTACAAACACAAAGACAACAAAAAGTACAACATATGCACAAATTATTAATTAATTTTTGTAAAGAAATAAAAAAACTAATACGAATACATCAAGAGTGAGAGAAAAAAAACAAGAAGCTTTGATTGTACCTGTGTTCTTCAAGTATTAACACTTCCTGTGTCGGCCATGTTGGCTCCATCACTGCCAGTTTCTGCTTTTACCGTGTGTGTTCATGCGAAAGAGCGAGCTAAGACAACGTGTGTGTGTGTGTGTGTGTGTGTGTGTGTGTGTGTCAGATTTAAACCCATGTGACCACACTCTGACCTCAATCTCTCCGCAGAGAGCAGATTAGTGAATCAGCGTGAGATTGGCTCGTACACGGAGAGAGAGATTAGTACGTCTGCACATGATTGGACGGCCGTCTGACTGTTAACGAGACTGGAGATCTCGTCTGTTTGACCACCGCTGCTTCAGCTGTGGTTGTTGCTGTTTTTAAAATATGATAAGATGAATGACTTCTCAATTCACTAAAGTGAAGCTAAATCCTCTGCCCCCTGGTGGCTGTACTGGTGCAGTACAGGTCATAAACCCTGTCCCCTCCATGTTAGCATGGGACCAGACAAAAAAGGAAAAAGTAGTAGATGGATTCTGTTATTTTAGAAAGTTCTAATCACACTGACGTATGTTCAAATGTCGGGTGGGTGTATGGGCGGGGCTTCAATACATATCTTTAATACGGATTTTCTGTGTGTGTGTTGACAGGTTCTGGCCACGGGTCTGTCTGGTCTGTACTCGTCTCTTCCGGCCCGGCTGCAGGTTTACAGTGAAGACTGGCACTGTCTGGACCAGGCCGACTGGCAGCAGGTAACCATGAGTAAACGTACAAAAGGAATTAAATGGATGAATGACTCCTGAACGAATGAGTGGATGAACGTTGAAGTCACTCTTACCTGATGTTTGGGGTCGACAGGTCCCAGCTCTCGTCCACTTCCTGCACTCACTGGACTTCTGTAGTGCTGTCACCAAGGTAACACACACACACACACACACACACACACACACACAGAGTGAATAATGGTACATTTAGTACACAAAGCATTCATCACTCTGTTCTGTCTTTATCTGTTTCTCTCAGGTTGCTCATCCCTCCATACGGGCTCAGTTGCTGGGTTACATCTACAACGGCTTCTTGGTGCCTGTGCTGGCTCCCGCTCTGCACAAGGTAGATAAACACATCACTGCTATCCACTGACAATCTGTTGTCAGCTGATGGCGGATTTATTATGAAGTAAAAGTCCTATGTTCAAAATTTGACTTCAGTGCAATTTCAGAAGTATTATCAGAAAAATGGTACTGACCGACCGACCAACCAACCAACCTACCACTAGAACACTAGAGGGCAGATTTGAAATCTAGAGGGTCAGTTAAACTCATGCTCACTTAAACTGTAAACTGTAAACACTTCTGCGTGTGTAGCTGACGGTGGAGGAGGTGATGACCACGACGGCGTACCTGGACCTGTTCCTGCGCTCCATCTCTGAGCCCGCCCTCCTCCAGACCTTCCTGTCCTTCATCCTGCTGCACACGCACGACAACGTGCACATCCTGGACACACTGGTCAGCAGGGTCAACACACCTTTCCAGGTAACACCCACCGGGCCACAGGGCTGCTAATTTGATGGCACCGCAATCCGAACCAGGAAGATGACCTCTGACCTTTTTGTGTGTCCATCAGTTGGGAACGGTGTCGCTGGCTCTGTTCAGGACTCTGATTGGTCTGTTCTGTGAAGACGTCATGTTGCAGCTGGTGTTCAGGTCAGTCAAGCAGAATAAATCAAATGGAGTCAAAGTGTTTTAGGTCCCATAGTGTAAATACAGAAGTTAGATGTAGTGGTGCACGCTCGGACTGAGCTGCTTGTGTCTTTGCATCCTCAGGTTTCTGATTCCCTGCAGCCACCTGAGCAGGAAGCAGCGCTCCTCCTTAAAGCAGAGAGACTGTTACTCCACCACCGCTGCCTCCTTCCTGTTCCTCTTGCCCTCCTGGTGCCCCGTGTACCTCCACAACACAAACACACACTCGCACTCTGAGCACATCCACTGGCCTAAAGGAGCAGGTCGGTACAACTGACATACACAAGTACCAGTACACTTTTTCATGTGTATATACTAATCAAAATTCTCCGTCTGTGTTAGACCTGTCAGTATCAGACAGTGTTGGTTACTGTCGAGGTTCAGACTTTCTGATGGATGTAAACTACCCCCACTACCTTTGGGACGCCCGTCAGGCCATCTCAACATCCCACAGGTTAGTTTGCCTGAGGAAATCTGGGAATGGACGACGGATTAGCCTGGTGCTTTTCAACCTCACAGAGGTCAGAGGACAAGTCAGGGGGTTGACCACTGTCATTGGGATTCATCCTGTGGGAACCATCTGATCCAAATTGAGATGAACTGACCGATTGACATTGCCATGCCACAAGAAGCATAAAGCGGGTATAGGGTAGAAGTTGATAATGACATGCAAGTTCTGGGGAACAAGCCAGTAAAAGGTTATTTTATTTGTCCAACATCATGCTGATGAGTTTTGTTGTCCTGCAGGGCATGTCGGCTCTGGTCAGCACCATACGATGGGATACACCCTTCGCTTGAAGAATACCGGTCTGACACACCAGGGAATGACATAGAGGAAGAGGAAGAAATTGTACAGCGAGTCAAGAGTGACTCCATCTGCTCTTTGGTCATCCCTTGTCCCCCCTCGGCCCTGTCCCCCACCCCCTCCTCCTTAGATACCATCTCCACAGGCAACCAGACAGGAAGAGCCGGTTCTGCCCTGGAGCTGGAGTGGGATGACATTTTTGCAGATGACGATCCCTCTTCATCAGCAATGTTGAACTTGGGGTTAGCGAACGGCGGCGGGACCATGGGTACAACTACGCCAGAACCTCCCTCCCTCCCTCTACCACCTCGGCACATCCAGGAAATGCGACGCAGTGCGATCAAGTTGGTGCACGGCTCCTACGTAGAGGAATCCGACTTTCAGGACGACGTTCTGGTCTACGACCTGGTCGCCCAGAAAGACACAAAGGCAGCCATTTTGGAGCGACTCATGGCAGCAAATCGACTGGCACGTGGAAGTATCTCACACAGTCAGCGAGTGACGACGGCGTCAACGATCACAACGATGTTAACGACAACGGGGAGAACAGTGATGGAAACAGTTAACAGCATTATGTCGACACGGAGGAGGAGCGAGGATGGAGAGAGGGAGGAAAGAAGAAGGACTGAAGAATATGGAATGGAGCTGACGAGGAGGGGTGAGGACTGTGGAAAGGAGACTGGTAGAAGGAAGGATGAAGAAGAAGATGAGGAAAACAGGACAAATTCACAAGGAGAACAGAAGAGACATCAAGTTTTCACCAATGGTTTTAAGGCAAAGGATCACATCATCGACGAATGTATTGATGCTGAGGAAGACAGCCAGTCGTTTGAGGAAAGCTGCAATCTGAGTGACTGCACAACAATCACAACTATCAATCACAAGCACACAACACAACAACAGCATAAACATCACATCACTCAACATCCGACGCCACATCTAGTGACAAACGCTTTTTCCAATGGCCACGATGAATCTGAGCCACGTTACCCTTTGGTTTCTGCAACTAATGCCAAGTCTCCAAGTCTGCTTGATAACAAAGTCCCTAAAAACGATGGCTTCCTGTCCCAATACCATGAACTCATGTTGTCTTTGGGGGTGGAGCCAGACTATGACGACGTCACAGACGACATCTGCACATTTAGGAAGCGTGTCCGACTGCTGAGGCAAAAACTGGAGGAGGAGAAAGTGGGGCTCTGTGAGGATTCCATTTTTAGCTTGGATGACGGAGGTGTGGAAGGAGAGGAGGAGGAGGAAGAGGAGTCGATGGAAGAGGAAGATGAAGGAGAGGAGATGAGGAGTAGCAGTAAGAAAGGCAGCAGGAGGCATGGAGTTCCATTTACAGGTGTGTTTTTGAGTCAGGAATCTATTTAAGAAGCTTTCAGAAACAGAAAAAAAACTGAAAGAGGCTTTGTGCTTGCATCACCACTCTGGTACCAGTGTATTATTTTTCCAACAGAGCATTAGAAAGTGGCCTTTGTTATTAAAGACTTAATATATAAAGTACACGCTTGAGAGCAAGGGGTCTATGGACAAAATTCTTAGGTCGGTCTGAAACAAAACGATACAAGTGGGAAAGCAACAGTCAAAACAGCAACAATGATAACAACATGAAACTGAAATGCAGATCAATGATGTTCCACCATACACCGGCTTATATTTTCCACTCACGTACTTACACATCCTAACCTATAGTTTCCGACGGTGTCCCAGGTCCGTTCATCAGTGTCCTGTTGTCCCGGCTCGAGAACCTTCTGGAAAACTCCATCGCCGTAAACCTGCTGGTGACGGGCATCCTGGCCCAGCTGGCGTCGTACCCACAACCTCTACTGAGGTCCTTCCTGCTCAGCACGGACATGACGCACATCCAGCCCAACGTACGCACACTATATCAGGTAACATCCAAACACTTGTCATATACCGTATATATGATTTGGTTTCTTATCCTCCTGTTTAGCATATCTAAATAATAAAGTTGTGTGTGCTTTTATTTCCCGCTATGTCTCGGTAGGTGTTGGTGTCGGTGCATGCTCAGATTGAACGCTACGTGGCGGCAAGACCAGACTATCCAGCCCTGGTCACTCAGGCCTGGAGGTTCCTGTTGGCCAAAGACCAAGACAGCAAGTTTAGAGGTTAGTGAGCAAGAACCGCAAACACACGCAAACAGGATATGATGCTCAGCAGCCGAAGGTTTGAGAGAATGAAGCTGCATTTCCTTAACATCAACGAATACTCTAGGGCCGTACTGGACTACGAAATTTTCAGTTTTCTGTTAAGTATGAATATTTGCAGAGTCGTTCCAATTTTTCAAGTAAGACTATCGAGCAAAGCTTTAAATGGCTTGCTCTGTCAGACTCACCCTTGGTCCGTGTCCGCACCTATCTACAAAGACATCGACGATGGGAAAACTTGCGCTAGCTGCTTAGTAGCTGTAGTACTACAAGGCTACCAGTAGTACCAGTAATACCGGCAGCAATTGTGACAGTTGACGTTATAGCAGCAGCCTCAAGTACGATTAGAAGATCACTATGAGACGAGACAGGGAATCGCCTCTTCTCAAAGGTATTTATGATGCTGTACTTACTTGCGTGTTTCACACTGATGTACCCGTTTCCTCGTGGTCCTCAGAGTGCCTCGAGTCTCCGTGCGGCGACATCATCCTGGACCCTTCTCTTCCCAACGGCTCTGTGAAGGACGCCCTGGCTCTGCCGCCTCTCGGCGTCTTGCCGCCCTGCCCTCCGATCCCGGCCCACGCCAAGAACCGGGTGTTCGCCATCGTCCTGTACGCCGAGTTCCTCAAAGAGCTCGCCGCCATCGGCCAGGAGCACAGCATCGCACTGGACTGTTCTGCCGAGGAATAATCGGGGGAATATTGGTGGCTTTTAAACTGCTTGTCAAGGCGTTAATAAATCTGCATTAGAAATTGCCGCTGATGTGCCCGTGAGCGAGGCACTGCTGAAAACTTCAATCTAAAGAACTGCTAAGGCGCCACCGGCAGAAGAGCCTGTAAAAGTCCTGAACGTACAAGCACAAAACATGCAGCAGAAATGAAATGACTCCTTGAGGAGTACTACAACATGTGTGAGCAAATTGATTTTGTGCATACATGTGTACAGTATATATATTTCCTGACAGCACTTGAAAATGTTGACGTTGTCCCCATGTGAATATGAATGATATTTATGATAAATCGTTTTCCATTCTCTCTCTATGTTTGTGGGGTCTGTGCAAATAGTTTTCTACACTCTGACGTGAAATCTGTGTTTTCTTGACATGAAGAAAGTAAAATATTTGGTCCATTCCAGCTATTTTAAATCGACCTTGTGCTCGCAAAAGGAGACTTGATGATGCAGGACATTAGCATAAAAACAAAACCAACCTTTCTCCAAAAACATTAAAGTGGGACTGTGTAAGGTTTCAGTTACACAGTCCCACTTTAAAAATGATTTTACATCAGATTAAACTTCAATTTATCAATAATTTCGAACACAAAAACCTGCTAGCCCGCTAGTAAGCTACAAGGTAGTTAAGCTAGTAGCTAGCTGCTTTGGCTAAATGTTCAAAATGACTTTGAAAATCATTAGTTGATGTTTGAAAAGGAAGCAGATGTCAACTCAAATATTAATATTGCAAAAGACAAGGTGACTTTATCCCTTAAGCCCAAATGTGCTTTAATGTCAATACCAGCAAAAAAAAAAAAACAAGAATTTTTATTTTCGCTCAACTTGCTAACTTTTTTGTAGTCGTAACAAACAATGTCGGGGTTTTTTGCCAGCTGGAATTAAATAATGCATATTTACATAAAACACCACATTCAATAATGTGTTCTTTCAGAGAAGCCCTTCAGATTTGCATCTTATATTTGTCCCTCCTGTTGTGTCATTGTGCATCTGTAGTCAACAGAGACGCTTGTATTTCAGTTTCCCTCAGTATCCGTTTTTTAAAATCTTACAGTTGAAACTTTTAAAGGTGAAAACCTTTTTTCCTGTCGTGTCTTCATACGCAGAAACACAATCGCCCCGACAGACTAATGACGACGCCTTACTTCATCCGACAAAGAGATTTCAGTGCAATATACCCAGATGCAATCTTGTGCTAATACCAGATTTGTGGGTTTATCACAGTTGCACTTGTTGTTGCAGCGTGTTTCATTGTTTTCAATGTGAATCGTGTGACTTTTTTGTAATTTATTGTTTTTTTGTCCCTTTTCAACTGAAAAGAAAAAATCTCCTGTGGTGCGTTCGGATCGGGTCTGAAAGTAGGTCGATTTGACGTCTAGTTTCAACCTGATGTTTTTGTTGAACACTTGAACCTGTCGCAGAATCTTAAAACAGAGCGGAAACTCGGAAGTGCGTCAGCGCTCGTCATAGCGCAAACTGTGCTGTGCGTCATGACACGATTATGGGATGGACCGTAGCAGCACAGCTCTCAGCCAAAGCTTGTTGAGGGTCGGTGCTGCCACCTGCTGGTCAACCACTGTACGGACACTGATCTGATCTTTCCTTTTGGGGAATAAATTATTGCCAAGAAGATGATGTGAAAATAATGAAACCGACGGCCAAAATATATGTGGATTGTTTCAAACGCTTTGTCTGTGTCTGTCTTTCTTTTTGTGTTTTGTGATAATACAGTGTCTTATTAAGAGGCTGTGCCACTTAGCGGAATGCTAACGTCAGCCTGCAGTTTTGAGGTCAAGATTCTTGTTTACCAACCAACATATTCGGTCCCACAATTGTTCTGCCGCAACGAGACAGCGACAACGTCCAAACATGCCGCCAGAGTCCCAACGAAGTATCGTCGGAGACGAGCAGATGGCCCAGTCCTCACGAAGACCCGATCTCAACAAACACTTGGAAGGAGGGATTTCATTCTTGCATGTTTGGGTTTTGTATTCATTCATTTAGCAGTTATAGTTGGCTAAATGGATGACGGGGTCACAGGGTCCTACTGGTGAACAAGTCACAATCTGGCCCCTCTGGCAGTGAAGATAAAACATGTTGTGGCCCTCCCTTGGCATCAAAGTTGCCCATCCCTGGGTCAGAGTCGGAGGCAGAAGATTCTGAGACAGAATAAGTCCAACTGTGGCAAACGTCTCCAAGCGTCTGTGAACCACCGGCAGAACCCGACGAGAACCTGAAGAAAGAACTGGTGCTACTTTAAAGGCGGAGGGTGTTGAGTGATTTAGCTTCACACGGGTGATATGAGCGGAGACAGTTCTGTGGCGACGTGACGTCTCCGTCGCCCTGTGGTTAGTGAACTAGTTTCCTGTCCCCGGTGCGCAGAGGCGCGAGGCGACGGAGGACAGAGACGAAGGCGGTGGCGGCCTTCTGTCGACTGGAGAATCTCCGGTGGTCGGAGTTCAAATGGCCTGACGTTTGGCAGAGCGGAAGAAGTAAAAGAAGAGGAAGAATAACAAAGAAGAAGAGGACAAGGACAGGAGGCGACGACGATGATGACGACGACGGCGATGATGGTGAAGGTTTATCTGCTGCTGTGGGCTGTCGGTGAGTTTGTGACAAACCGAACAACGAGCTGTGGTTTACTGTGCCGGGTTTTGAACTTAGCTCAGTCGCTCCGTAAAGTCTAGACGCTGAGATATGGAAACAATTCGACCATCTGAGGAGACATCTTCACACGAAACACTGTTCGCTCTTTGTTTCGTGGCTGAACATGATTTAACATATGTTTTAAAGTCGGTTTTGACAAGTTCATCCATCACAGTCGAGAAGTGAGAGGCTGCAGAAGATTCAGGACACTTCTGCTGTAACAACAGAAATGTCCATAGTGTCGACGGATATATACATCTCATCTTTCATTCTTCTTCTTCTCCTTCTTCCTCCTCCCTGAGCAACACCGTAACGAGATTTTGCAAACTCAGCGTAAGGAGCCGAATGTCACCCCACGTCTTCGTCACCTGACCCACTTCCTGTCCAACCTGGCAAAGATGATCCACACAAAGAATTACGAGAGATTCATTACAGTGCTGGAAAAACAAAGTTCAGCTGCACAGAATCATTGTTAGATTATATATATATATATATATATATATATGAACTTAAGGACCAAAGGTCAACACACTTTCCTCGACCTGTCAATTCTTATAACCTGTAGGTGTCGCAGTCATGTCGTCAGACGGGGTTCACGATGACGAGCGTGGTGAACTCGACGATGAAGACATGGACAAAGAGTGCAGCGGTCAATCACCATTGATGCCTGAAGGTAAACACTGATAAAGGTTCTGTGTTCTTCACGTTACAAAGTGTCGTTGGCGTGTTTACTGATCGTAATAACTCCAGCGACATCAAGAAAAGGGACAAAAGGTAGTGAATGAAAACTGGTCTCAGAGGCAGAGGACTGGAAAATACGAAGAATTTGTGAAAAAAACTCTTTGCTTAATCACGTTGTAGAGAAGAGAGACGAATTCCCGCAATATTGTTCCAGACATACAGAGGAATTTTAAAAAATGTTTGTCTCTGACCCACGGTGCAATAAGAACAAAACAAAAAGATCGAGATAAGTAATATATACAATTAATACGTTCTAAGTGGTGCAAAAGTAAGAGACAGGCAAAACCACACGGGACAAAAGCTAAAGAAAGTTTAAATGTGCAATATAAAGGAAATACTGTACAATTTGTGAAATATACAGGAAACTGAGTAAATTGAATGAAATGAAAATGTGCAATGTAAAGGACATGGAGTGCAGATTGGATGTAATAAATGTAGAGGGGCACTGATGAAAGTGAAAAGTGTTCCTCAGAGTCTTTGTGTCGTCGTTTGAATTTTTATCTTAAAAACAAAAAAATTGAAATACTTTTCCACTTTTTCTACTTTTGCGTTCCTTTTTTGAATTTTTCATGATCTAGAAAGGACGAGTGACTTCAAAAAAACTCATCTTGTAGTTCCGTTTAACAAAAAGTAAAAGTACTACTAATGATGATTGTCTCTCTCTCCAGTCAACAGCACCAGTGTGTCCTCCTCCTCGGCCCACCTCCATCCCTCCGTCCCGGTCCTCGCTCTTCTCCCTTTGTGCGTCTCGTCCCACTGACGATCATTTCGCACCTCGTCCGTTGCGATGCCATTTGTTTGAACTGTATAAATCATAAAAACAAACCTGCTTGTCTTGTTGTTTCTTTATTCTGGTCGTCGCGGTGTGTCTGTTTGCAGACGATGTCGCTCTTTATATCTGGGAAAAAAACCACTGTTTGCACAAATTGCTTTTATTCTGTGAATCAAATATTTTGTAAAAGTTTTTTTTTAAAGTTTGCTCTGATCTCTGGTGGATTTCTGGAGTTTAGATTTTTAAATCCATGACTAATAGAGTTTATTGGCCCATTACTTTCTTCATGTAATGGTTTCACTCCTTATTTCATGTGCAGCTGAAATTAAAACTTTATTGACAGACAAAATAATCCGGAGGAGGTCGAGGTTTTCGCCTACACGACGGACATTTTGTGACTTGTGACTTGAAGCAACGTCATATTTGACTCGAGTTGACTTTAGTTTAGCATTTGATTAATTGTCGGCAACTGGCGACGGTCAGATTGATAATTTAAACTCCACGTGAGACAAGATAAGATCTTAAATCATAATCATACGAGGTATGACCTTCTTTAAAAAGGCTCCAAAAGCAGTTAATAATGCAACAAAGAACCAAGAGCTGAACTTCTTGTTCTGCCTCGTTAAGCGAAGTCATCTTTTCAAAAAAAATCACCTTTTACTTTTCAAACGTGACAAAGTGAGAACGAGTTACTGGGCTCGGCTCGGCTTCCTGTGCCGATGTGGTCGATGACTCAGTTCCTGAAGACTGACTGATACTGAGAGAGGGTGTGTGTGTGTGTGTGTGTGTGTGTGTGTGCGTGTGTGTGTGTGTGTGTGTGTGTGTGTGTGACCAGAACTAACTGAGTCAAAAACTGACTGAGACCAGAACTAACATAGACCAGAACTAACATAGACCAGAACTACCTTAGACCAGAACTGACTGAGACCAGAACTATCTCAGACCAGAACTAACATAGACCAGAACTGACTGAGACCAGAACTACCTTAGACCAGAACTACCTTAGACCAGAACTAACATAGTCCAGAACTGACTGAGACCAGAACTACCTTAGACCAGAACTAACATAGACCAGAACTACCTTAGACCAGAACTGACTGAGACCAGAACTATCTCAGACCAGAACTAACATAGACCAGAACTGACTGAGACCAGAACTACCTTAGACCAGAACTGACTGAGACCAGAACTACCTTAGACCAGAACTAACATAGACCAGAACTACCTTAGACCAGAACTACCTTAGACCAGAACTAACATAGACCAGAACTGACTGAGACCAGAACTACCTTAGACCAGAACTACCTTAGACCAGAACTACCTTAGACCAGAACTGACTGAGACCAGAACTACCTTAGACCAGAACTAACATAGACCAGAACTGACTGAGACCAGAACTACCTTAGACCAGAACTACCTTAGACCAGAACTGACTGAGACCAGAACTACCTTAGACCAGAACTAACATAGACCAGAACTAACATAGACCAGAACTGACTGAGACCAGAACTAACATAGACCAGAACTAACATAGACCAGAACTGACTGAGACCAGAACTACCTTAGACCAGAACTAACATAGATCACAACCTACACAGACCAGAACAGAACCTTTTCCACTCGTAGATTAGATTTTTTCTTCTGTATCGAGTACTTTCACTCTCGATACTTCACTACTGGTACTTGAGGATTTACAGTGTAGTACATGAACTTATGTAAAGTAAATGATTCCGTGTCGTGCACTGAACACAATCAAAGGAGGAAGAGAGGCAGGAGGTGAAGAAGAGTGGGGGGGGGGGGGGGGGTGAGAGACACTGAGAGAGAACAGGTGGAGGGAGAGAGAGAGAGACAGAGAGAGAGACAGAGAGAGAGAGAGAGAGAGAGAGAGAGAGAGAGAGACAGAGAGAGAGACAGAGAGAGAGAGAGAGAGAGAGAGACAGAGAGAGAGAGAGAGAGAGAGAGAGAGAGAGAGAGAGAGAGAGAGACAGAGAGAGAGACAGAGAGAGAGAGAGAGAGAGAGAGACAGAGAGAGAGAGAGAGAGAGAGAGAAGCTGAGGGCTCAGAGAGAAGCCGTGAGAACAGAAGGCGAGCAACAGGGTCGTGGAGAGAAAAGGGAAGAAAGTAGAGAAAATTTAAAAAATAAAAGAGCAAGTTGGAAAAACAGTTAGATGATCGACTCTGAAAAACTAAACCAGAGAGAGAAAACAAAGTGGTGGTCACGATGAAGCTGTGGAGTCGCGTCTGCCTCCTCGGTGAGTTGAGCTCAACCTGCCGCGATGATGGTCCTTTGTATGAACAAGGAAAAGGGCGGAAGTCGCCTGAAAGGCAGATTTATTGATAAGTCAAAGCAGAAAAGAAAGAGAAACAGCAGAGGAGGAACTTTCCATCTAGAAGGACGTGTTTGTCTTTTCATTTATTCTACCTGGAATTGGCCGCATGTGCGTCACAACACGGGAAATATTCAGTTTTCATGTTTCTGTCTGCGGGCAAACAATTCATCTGTGGTTTTTATTTCATTCTATAAAGTCCGGTTTGTTAAACCATAGAAAATATGAAACTATGTGTAAATTAAATCCAAATTTTCTTGCTGATATACAATTTTTTTTGAATAAGCTTAAATTCCCAGATCACCAGATGTTAGAGGTCAGAGGTCACGATATATACAGAATAAATAACACTTTGATATTCCATGTGTCCTCTGCGTAACGTCACCTCCGACAGTGTTTTCAGGTTGCGTTTCTCCCTCCATTTTTTTTCTCTCCGTCCGTCCCAGTTCTCGCAGTCGCTGCGATGTCCCGAGGACAACGAGCAACTTCTGATTCACCGCGTGACAAGGAGAGTGAAGGTGAACCTGCTGTGGATCAGGACCAGGGTCCTGCCCTCTTCTGGAAGATCCTGTCCTGTCCTGAACTATAATGTCCTGTCCTGACCTATAGTGTCATATACTGTCCTGTCCTGGCCTATAGTGTCATATACTGTCCTGTCCTGACCTATAGTGTCATATACTGTCCTGTCCTGACCTATAGTGTCCTATACTGTCCTATACTGTACTATAGTGTTGTGTCCTGTCCTGTCCTTTAGTGTCCTGTCCTGAACTATACTGTCCTGTTCTGACCTATACTGTCCTGTCCTGAACTATACTGTCCTGTCCTGAACTATACTGTCCGGTCATGAACTATACTGTCCTGTCCTGACCTATACTGTCCTGTCCTGTCCTGAACTATAATGTCCTGTCCTGAACTATAATGTCCTGTCCTGAACTATACTGTCCTGTCCTATACTGTCCTGTTCTGACCTATACTGTCCTGTCCTGTCCTGACCTATAATGTCCTGTCCTGACCTATAATGTCCTGTCCTGACCTATAATGTCCTGTCCTGAACTATACTGTCCTGTTCTGACCTATACTGTCCTGTCCTGTCCTGACCTATACTCTCCTGTCCTGACCTATACTGTCCTGTCCTGTCCTATACTGTCCTGTCCTATAGTGTCCTGACCTATACTGTCCTGTCCTGTCCTATAGTGTCCTGTCCTGTCCTATACTGTCCTGTCCTGTCCTATACTGTCCTGTCCTATAGTGTCCTGACCTATACTGTCCTGTCCTGTCCTATAGTGTCCTGTCCTATAGTGTCCTGACCTATACTGTCCTGTCCTGTCCTGTCCTATAGTGTCCTGTCCTGTCCTGTCCTATACTGTCCTGTCCTATACTGTCCTGTCCTATAGTGTCCTGACCTATACTGTCCTGTCCTATAGTGTCCTGTCCTATACTGTCCTGTCCTATAGTGTCCTGACCTATACTGTCCTGTCCTGTCCTATAGTGTCCTGTCCTATACTGTCCTGTCCTGACCTATACTGTCCTGTCCTATAGTGTCCTGTCCTATACTGTCCTGTCCTGTCCTATAGTGTCCTGTCCTATACTGTCCTGTCCTGACCTATACTGTCCTGTCCTATAGTGTCCTGACCTATACTGTCCTGTCCTATAGTGTCCTGTCCTGTCCTATACTGTCCTGTCCTATAGTGTCCTGACCTATACTGTCCTGTCCTATACTGTCCTGTCCTGACCTATACTGTCCTGTCCTATAGTGTCCTGACCTATACTGTCCTGTCCTATAGTGTCCTGTCCTATACTGTCCTGTCCTATAGTGTCCTGACCTATACTGTCCTGTCCTATAGTGTCCTGTCCTATACTGTCCTGTCCTATAGTGTCCTGACCTATACTGTCCTGTCCTGTCCTATAGTGTCCTGTCCTGTCCTATACTGTCCTGTCCTATAGTGTCCTGACCTATACTGTCCTGTCCTATAGTGTCCTGTCCTATACTGTCCTGTCCTATAGTGTCCTGTCCTATACTGTCCTGTCCTGACCTATAGTGTCATATACTGTCCTGTCCTGACCTATAGTGTCCAGTCCTGTCCTGCTCCATACTGTCTTTTCCTATCCTGTATTGTCATGATCTATAGTTCAATATACTGTCCTGTCCTGTACTGTACGCTCCTGTCATGTCATGCAGTTTACTATCTTGTCTCGTCCTGCTGCTGCACTCTGAGTAGAACTGTCCCGTCCTTGTCCTAGACCGGACCGTCCCTGTCCCCTGTCCTGTCCTGAATGGTCGTGGCAGAGGCGGTGGCAGTGGCCACATCCTGCACATCTGTCCGCTGCTGCCGTTGAAAAAAACAAACATCTGGCTGATTCTCGTGTGTCTTCTCCGTGTCTGCCGCAGGTTCCTCTTCGCCCTCGACTCAGTCCCCGACGTCCGGCTTTTTGAATCGCACTGAAATGAACGGAACCCGCTCGACGCCGCCCGACCCAAAGACTCACATGTCCACCACAGTCAACACGGTCAGAGCTGGAGTTATACTCAGAGGGTTTTTGGGCGGGAACATGCTTATTCCCTTCTCTCAGGAAGTTAGAAAAATAGAGGGATTAGCCTAGCTTAGCATTAAAAGACTGGAAGCAGGGGGAAACGCGGACCGTGGCTCGCCTTTTGACACGATAAAGCAAAAAAAATGTATAAGCGTATTGCATCTCATTTTTTTCCGTGTGAACAGAAACTGAATAAAAAAAGCTGAGTTGCAATTTTTCAGATTAAAAAGTTACACCTTTGAACTCAATCTGTGATCTGCTGCTGACTTTCCTTCACAGACTTTGGGAGAACCCAGGAAGACGGACGCAGATGACCGCAGCAGTACGTTCAGGGCCACAGAGGAAGGCGCTGGCAGGACGTCGGCCCCGCCGCCGACCGCCGTTGTCGCCGTGACGGACGGTGCTGCCGTTGGCAGGACCACGGTTCCTATGGCAACAGCAGCGACCTCACCAATGCCAGGTACTTTGCAGTCACACGAGAGGCAGCTTCACAAGTTCCACGCCTCGGTTTCTCTTCCTGTGCGTCAGACCACAAGATCACACACTCACATTGTCTGGCTGCTGCTGCACAAGCGAACACGCACTCGAACACGCGGCTGCAAGGTCCCTAAGTCACATGCATTCTTAGATCTGGAGCAAAAAGAAAATAAAACATTAGAAAAGATTTTGATTAACATTTCACTCTTTTGTCTGAACAACAACAAAAAAAAAGCCTTTCTCTCAAATATGAGGATTCAGTGCTTTTCTTTGTCACGTCTGACAGTTACCAGAACATTTCCACAATCAAGAGGAATTCATTCATTCATTGACCACAATCAACAAACTAATTGCGAGTTGCACTCCTGAATGTGATGAAAAAACCCATTAGCGAATCAACAGAAAATGTGACTTTATCACAAAAATGTAAAGGCAGATTATCACCGTATAATAATAATAAGACCCAATTTGAAGTAGACATCGAAGAAGGTGTCATCGGCGTAAAAACAGTAGCTGCAACGCAGACACGGAAAAATAAATATTGGTCGTGAATACAGCTCAAAGCAGAGGTGTTGGTATTGATCCCTGTGGGACGCCTTTATTTGGATGGGACACTTCACTCTGTACATTTATTTGCGCCTCCCTTCTCCACTGGAGGGCATTATTGTGATGTCAGTGTATTAGTGTGAACACTCACCAGCTCCCCGTCTCTTATAGTGACGATTGAAGACAGGAGCAGTTTGTCATGGGGTAAGGAAGCTTTACTATTTACTTCAACCTTTTGAGCGGCACGTTCGACCGTATTCTATTCTGCTTTCCTTATTTCATTCTCTTCCCTGTAAGGCGGCTTTAACGTCGATGTCAGAATAAGAATATGCAGATGTCATAAATTTTCCTTTGATGCAATGTGCCTCTATGTGCTATGGAGGCCCAATTGTTCAATGGCACATACCTTAATACCTCAAAGTTAAAAATCGAATTATGCAAAATAAAGAATTTTCCTTTTTTTCTTCTAATTATATTTAATTTAATCAACAGATTATTTAAACTGAAGTAATTATAATTCAATGTTATTTCACCGTTCTTATCATTCATTCTTATTTCCACATTAACGAGGTTTTATTGAAGTACCTATTCATTTCATCAGAGGTGTTTTGTTTTAAAAAATACATCCGTTTTTGGTAATCAATTTTTTTTTCCTTAAGTTTCCTGAAGTCTCAGTTAAACTCTCACAGTAATATTGAACATGTTGGGCTTCATACCTCAATTGTTATCAACTGTATGTGTCAAATGAGTTTGTTTTCACTTTTTTCCAACTCTGAAATTCTTAGAATCGACACCTAAATCTATGCTTCCCTTCTCATTCATCCATTTGTTTGTGGGGCCGTTGATAATATCTGGGCACAAACGGGCCCCCGGGTGCAACCAGCTCTGCTAATAAAACTCAAAAAGCTCATTCTATCACCTTCTCCAGGTTACGTGATCCTGGTATTGATCATCTTGGTGATCATTGCGCTGTGTGTCATCCTCTACTTTCTCAGGAGAACCTCCAGGGTAGGATAACGAGATATAGAGAGTTATATATTTTTTTGGTTTCCTTCAAAATACACATGTCACGCTCACTTGTAGGATCATGTCACAATCAAGGTAGTTAACAGATGATCCCGTGTAACATACATTGGCCTGCTTGTTGGTTTGTTTGTCCAGACATACTCGTTTGACCTTCATCGTCCAAATCCAAACGTCAATCAATTCAGCGAACCAACCGGCACCTTTGAACCCGTCTACCTGGACGACCTCGGTGTGTATTTGTGTGCATGTGGTTGCATTAAAGTTAAGATAACTGTGTAAGGGACCATCCTGACTTGTGTGCTCTGGTTCAGATCAACCGGCCCCCAAGGATCAAGTGACCATCAGCGAACAGCCAGTGGCCAACGGCACAAGTCTTCAGTCAGAGGAAAAGGCCGGCAATGGAGAGAACGGTACGAAAGAAAACGCCTCTCCTGGCGACGCAGAACCCAACGTTTAGTATTACAAACATTTGGCCCAATGATTCCCTGATGGTGCGTTCAAACCAAACGCAAAGTATGGTATGGTGTCTATGATATCTCCAATGCCCCAGAGAACCTAGCATCTGCCCCTTTTCAAGTCTGGATCTTTTCAGTTGCACCATGACGACTTCACGTCATCACGTCTCACCTTGTCTTCTCCTCCTCCGTTCGGTTCCCCTCTCTCCAGCTGCACAGGAGTCGCCGGACGCAAACGGCCCGGAGACGTCGCCCACCGGCGACTCTGGAGCCTCGGGCGGCGACGACCCGGCTGACAAGACGTCCGACCCTTCGAGCTGCACAAACCTGTTCTTCGATGACACGGGGGAGACGCAGCAGAACGAAAACAACAACAACCCATGTGAGACTTGGACAAAAAGGGATAAAGACACTATATATATAAACACAGAAATATAAAAGGGGTATTCCAGAGATTGAGTGTTGAACTTCCATGACTCCGTGGGACTTGAACGACAGTTCTTGGTGGTGAAATGAATGTCAAACATTTGTTCAAAGGGACCTTTCATGGAGCTCGGTTCGCGGTTTCCCCTGTTTTGACCAAGATTTAGCTTTTAAAAAACCAAATGAACTCCCAACACGATCACGACCGACCTCTAGGCAACTGGACACGGATCTAAAATGTCCTTGTTATTCACGTGTCCTTTCTGTGTCTTCAGCGGTTTGTTCCAGTGATCCGTTCGTTGACGTCAACCTGGACGAGCCGGCGTGGTGCGACCAGCTCCTCGCCGCTCCTGAAGCGGCCTCCTCCGTCCTCCCCTTCTCTCCGTTCTCCTTCTCCTCCACCTCCTCCACCTCCTCCTCTTAGCACCTTCAGCGAGGAGCCCCGAGATCAAGGCGGAGGCAGGGGCCGGGTCTCTCAAACACCAGGACGTCCCATTCTTCCCGTGTCACTTCCCTTCTGCTGCCAGCTAGCTCGAATTGTTTGGGCCCAAACGGCGCATCGACCTCGAGCGAGCTGGAGGCGACTCGTCGTGGTGCGTGTGATGTGTTGTCCATTTCAAAGTGACAAGTGTACCGAGGTCATTGGATTTGAAACGGAGCTTTCTTTCTAAACCAATAAACAGTCAGCTCAGGTAGCCTGGATGAACCATTAGCTAGCTAACAAGTTAGCTGGATGACTCGGTTCTTTGTCACCTCCAACGGTTTTTGAGGAGAAGTGGCCCCCCGCCCCTCTTGACAGGCCCCCGACCCTGAACTAGATCCGGGTCCATTTTCTTTTGTCTCTTTGTGACACTCTTGTTCTGTCGCACGTCCCTTCGGCTGTTTTGTGTCGGGGGTCATGCATTTTGCCAGCAAACTCTTTTTAAAATCTGTCTTCTGTAACTCTGTGGTGTGACTCTGCAATTTCAGTGTTTCACAAATAAAACATTTAACATTTCTCATAAAGATTTTTTTAAAAAGTCAGTCCGCTAGTTTAAAATGTTCCTTTCTTTTCTCACCACGTATTGGTGTATTTTTATTTACATTCGCGTCTGTTGTCCTTGTGATGATTCTGCACCGATTCTCTTGATGTATCAAATCTTGATCAAAACTATCTCCTGGTGACTGGACAAGTTGTGACCTGGTGACTGGACAAGTTGTGACCTGGTGACTGGACAAGTTGTGACCTGGTGACTGGACAAGTTGTGACTTGGTGACTGGACAAGTTGTGACTTGGTGACTGGACAAGTTGTGACCTGGTGACTGGACAAGTTGTGACCTGGTGACTGGACAAGTTGTGACCTGGTGACTGGACAAGTTGTGACCTGGTGACTGGACAAGTTGTGACCTGGTGACTGGACAAGTTGTGACTTGGTGACTGGACAAGTTGTGACCTGGTGACTGGACAAGTTGTGACCTGGTGACTGGACAAGTTGTGACTTGGTGACTGGACAAGTTGTGACCTGGTGACTGGACAAGTTGTGACCTGGTGACTGGACAAGTCCGACCGGACGTCGAACTCACCTGCGGCTCCAGGTACTTCACGACTGTACCACTGCCGTAGCACACCATCTCCACAAGGGCACGTTCAATCCCAATGGGACGGTACTACGCACTTTATTTAACTCCAACTCCTTTAACTAACTTAGTTTCTACATCTTAATCTAATTTGTCACAGGCCAATTCAAACTTCAACATTTTAAATTTACACTTACCAGTCTCCAATGTATGAGGAATCCTGTTCGCCAGACGTAAAGGAATAATTGAAGGAGTGGATGCTGAGACATTAGGTGCTAGGTTTTTGTTTTTTTCAACTGTCTTAATGCGTCTCGTTCTCTACCTCCTTATATATCCAGAAACAGACAACAAATGAAGGGAGAAACGACTGTGGAATAACGTCTCATCAGTTTATTACCATTTGTTGTAAATGCATGAGTTCACATACGCTGCTTTGTGTTCCACAATGTCAATTCAGTTGATTCAATTGACACCCTATGCAATGCACCTTTTAACGTTTCCACAACATCGCTGACCATTGAACGTAGCCTAGTACATGATGGCTGATGTTATTTATGATTTGAGCATATGTGCTGTTGGTTGGATGAGCCCGCATGATGGCTGGTGGGAGGGGGTAGGCAGGAAGTCCGAGTTGGTCACAGGAAGGTTGTCTTAGTCGTCCAGGAAGAAATAGTTTCCACTCTTCTTCTGTTCAGTGTCCTGAGAGGAACAAAGGGGCAAAGGTCAGAGTGTACAGAACATCACGTGGTAAATCCGCAGAGAAGAATTAATAATATGTTGTGACAACATCATCAGATCTGTAAACACCTTGATGGAGTTGAGCTTGTTGATGCGCGGCCGGAAGTTGTTCGGGTCTCTTCTGAACGTGATTTCCAGCAGCGACAGGAACCGGTTCATTCCCGCCAACAGACTCTGAGGCCTGACGAAGAAAAGAGAATGAGTTCATTTAATTGTACAGTTGATGTTTTTGAGCGTTTAAAACAAAACAACAGCAACGAACACGGTTCCGTGTCTTACGTGTTCGCTGCCGTGCTCCTGGAGGGAATCCCGTCAAAGACGATGACTCTGTCGGCCAGGTAGGTCGCCATGATGAAGTCGTGCTCCACCACGAACGCCGTCTTCTTGGCGTGGAGGATGTACCTGTGGGACAGAGGGCGAGCGGGGTGAGGAGGAGGACGGGTGGGAGCTGCAGGGGTTCGTATAGAAAGAGTGAAAGAATGGCGTCGGACCTTTTGATGACCCTGGCGGCCATCAACCTCTGCTCCGAGTCCAGGTAGGCCGAGGGTTCGTCGATCAGATAAACGTCCGCCGGTTTCCCCAAACACAGAGTGAGGGCGACTCGCTGCAGCTCGCCACCAGACAGGTTCTGCACCTGGAGGGGGGGAGAGAGAGACAGAGAGGGGTGGAGGGGTTAGTTTCCCTCCATCACCAAATAGAAACATTGATTTCTTATCGTGATCAATGAGGAGCTTCGCGCGTGTTTCCTGTACGAATCGACATCCCGACAAACTAAAATGTATATATACAAATCATAGACATGACTGCTCCTCTGGTGTGAAGCCAGATCCTCTGTATCGCCCCCTGGTGTCTGGCTGCAGTACAGCACAGGTCATAAACCCTGCACCCATCCATGTTAGCACATGGACCAAAGTTTAAATGAAGGTTTCCCAAAGATGGTTTCTGTCATTTCAGGTCGTGTGTTCATGTTTCTGAACAGTTTTTTTTTTTTGATGCTATAAAAATGGGCGGAGATGTCATGATTGACAGCTGGTGAAGGGGCGGGGCCTAGAACTTTTCAGAGCGGAATATTTGTTTGTGAGCTTGAAGGTTTAAAAATTAAACGTGTTGAACGAACATGGATGTGGACAATGTTAGTTTTAAAAAAAAACAACATAAAAATTAACATTGGTTCAACTCACAGGAGACATCTAATATTGATTATCGGGAAAAATAGTAAAATGAACTGTTGGATGGAAACAGTGTTTGTGTGACAGTGACTCTTGTTGCTGCCCGTCGCGACTACGAGACTTCAAAATAAAAGTCTGGTTCTCTCCATCAAGACATTCGACTGTTGCTAAGAGACACATGGTGTGTGTGTGTGTGTTCTTGTCTTACGTCCTGGTCGATGATGCTCTCGATCTGCATCGGCTTCATGACGTCGGTGATGAACTGTGGGTGAGTGTAGGCGTCCCGGATCTTCTCGTGCAGCAGCGCACGGACGCTTCCCTGCGACACAAACACACAAACCGCCTCAACTTCACAGAGTCGTTTCTCTCCGAGGTTTCACCAGCGAGTAGAAGACGACTAAATTAAAACATGGGCAACAACTTTGAGATTAATCGTTATTTAAGCAGCTCTGAAGCTTCATTATCTGTGAATCTTGCCCAAATGATAAATCACTTCTAATTTTCAATTTTTTTTTTTACACACTTTGGATCGTTAGAAGTCATTAATCTTTCAGAAACAAATATTGTTGAAACGAGTTTGAAATGATTCGCTTCTGGACTGAAAATATTGAATTTAAACACGTAATTTCAGTTTGTGTCAAATAAAAAGTGACTGACAACATATTGATAATAGGTCACTAATCAGCTGGAGTTTCCTGTGATGGATTAAGTTGCTCTTTAATAAAAGGAAGGAGTCAAAAATTCTGCTCGTTGTGCGATCGTGAAAAACGTTGTGGCTGCTGAACGCACCTTGAACTTGGGGCTGATGGTCTGAGGCTTGTAGCTGACGTTCAGGGTAGGAACGTCGCCTGGAAGAGAGAGAGAGCGTCAGAGTCTGTGTGTGTGTGTGTGTATGTTACTGTGTGCGAGTGTGTGTAACTGTGTGTGTGTGTGTGTGTGTGTGTGACGCTCACCTCCCCCGTCGGCTTTGAGGCCTCCAGCCAACATCCTGATGAAGGTCGTCTTCCCCGTGCCTGCACACGCACAAACACAACACACACGTTTTCACATTTCGCCATGTTGCAGCATTTATTCAAAATAATAATAATAATAATAATTTCCCTCTCAGATAAGGAAATCTTTCATATCTCACTGACACAAGTTTACTTCACCCACCGTTCTCTCCCAACATCACCATGATCTCAGAGTCGGTGAACTCTCCCGCTTTGATCTCCAGCGTGAAATCGCCCAGCGTCTTCCCCATGTCCGGATACTGACAAGGAGAAAAACATAATACAGAAGATCAAACTACAGCGTGATCACAACTGTTCTGTTTTCATGTTGACGGAACGGCTTCTTCTGTAGTTCATCAACATGAAACTGTCTTTCACTGACGCCGTCTGTATCTGCGTTTCCTGTTGCTGAAAGAGAAAACACGTTTTACCCCAAAAATTCAAGGTTTATTTTCTGCATTCAAGTTCCTTGTTTGTGTTTTATTTTCATTCATAGTTATCTATAGTGAGGTTATGGTTGAACTGTAAAATATCAGGCCTTGATTACATTTCTTTGCCATAAGGGTTCAATAACGATGTCTTAGGAAAACATTGGCAATTTTTTTTCACATGAAAGTTGACATTTTTACTCCAACATATTGGGGCTGCAACTAACAATTATTTCATTATTTTCTAGATGAATCCATCATTTGTTTGGTTCATAATATGGTGAAAAATGTTAATTGTGTTTCCCCAGAACCACAATATGATGTTTTGTTTTGTCCATACACCAAAGATATTCAGTTTCCTTCATAAAATCTACATGAACCAATTAATCAATTATCAAAACATTCGGCGATTAATTTAGTCGTCTTTAGTTGAATAATCATGAGTACGAGCAGATCAGAGACGTAACCAGGGGAAGAGGAGCAACAGACCTGATAGTGTCGGAGTCGCTTCACTTCCTCCTCGTTCGCCGTCTCCGCCACTTTGAAGACCAGCGAGGTCTCGCGGAACCGGAGGTTCTCCGTGGGAACGTAACCGTCCAGGAAGATGTTGATGCCTGCGGGAAAAAGGAGGGAGGAGAAGAACGAGTGATGAGGAGGAAGAAGAGAGAATCTGTGCTGGAAATAATGTTTACTATTGCTATGGAAACAGAATTTGGGAGACGTCCGGGTCTGAAACTCGATTAAAATCCATTAACAGTTAATTTACCGTCCTGTTAATTATGATGGTCGATTGTAAAAATAAAAAAAAATGTGTCAAATCTTTTCAGGGTCCAGTACTTTTAATATTTGAGCTTTGTTTTTATGTAATTTGATATGTAACCGACCTGTGACAACGCGGTGTTCAACGCTCATCAGCTTCAGCGACATTGCATGATAACCAATATATGAAATGTTTTATTGACACCAAGTCCTCATTATTGTTTGGACTAAAAATTCCTTTCCTGACAATTTTTTACTCCAATGGTCCAAAACCTAAAAATGTTCAGATCACATAATTAATAACTTCATAATAGAGTTTACAGTTAAAACTAAACTTTTATTTTGAAAGTCTAAAGTTTTGAATTTAGATTTTATAATTTAAATTTTTAATAACTTCCTGTCGTCACCAGGCAACGACTCCAGCTTCATACTTAACATACAGAAATTATATTCATATAAATGTTTTCATCCAACAAATAACGGGGTTTCCCCAAAATATCGAGCATTCTAAAGAAATAAACGTTTTCGTTTTGCCATTTTTTATTTTATTATATCACGCTGGTCACGTGAATTGTGCTACGTTTATGTGTGTGTGTGTGTGTGTGTGTGTGTGTGTGTGTGTGTGTGTGTGTGTGTGTGTTACCCTCTCGGACGCTGAAGGGCATAGTGACGACGCCGTAGGCACTCGGGACTCCGTACAGGCAGCAGATGAAGTCGGACAGGTAGTCCAACACACTCAGGTCGTGTTCCACCACAATGATGTACCTTGAATAAACACACACACATACATTCTTTCATGATACAGTTAAAAGAATCATAAATAACGTCAACAGAGCCAATAATCATGTATGTTGTTACCTGTCCGGGGTGATGAGCGAACGGATGGTGATGGCGGCCTTCAACCTCTGTTTCACGTCCAGATAACTGGACGGTTCGTCAAACATGAAACTGCAGCGGAGACACAGTGAACACAGTCGTCAGTGTGTGTGTGTGTCTGTTTGTGTGTCAGTCAGTGTGTGTGTGTGTGTGTGTGTTTCCTCACATGTCGGCCCTCTGGATGCAGACGACGGCGCAGGCGAACCTCTGCAGCTCTCCTCCCGACAGATCCTCCACGTTCCTCTCCCGCAGGTGAGTCAGATCTGCTCAGCAAAAAAAAAAACACACACACAAATCATTAATGAGTTTTCACAAAAACTTCCCTCGTGTGTGTGTGTGTGTGTGTGTGTGTGTGTTACCTAGCTGTTTACAGACGATGGTCTGCGTGTCCGTGTCGTCCTTCCTACCCAGGATGGAGCCGACTGACCCCTGCAGGCAGACGTGGAGAATTACAACTAAAACCCGCACTCGCTTCACTCACGACGACCGCCCAGCGTGCCGAGTGTCCGCCCCCGACCCCTCTTACCTTCACCGTCTTGGGGATCTGGTCGACGTACTGGGGCTTGACGATGGCCCGCAGGTCGTCTTCCAGGATCTTGGTGAAGTAGTTCTGCAGCTCGGAGCCTCGGAAGTACGTCAGGATCTCCTGCCAGTCGGGAGGATTCTGGGAAGAAGAGGAGGAGGAAAGGTCCACGGGTCATGATTATTGTTTACTATTACATTTTAAATAATCTGGTTAATCTTCAATCACTGAATTTGTTTCATGGTTTTTTATCTGATGTGAAACACTCGAAGATTGTAATACAACTTTTGTTTTAATTTGTTTTGTTTTTTTGTGTTGTTTTTAAAGTAAAGTGTCTGAGTATTATGAAAAGCGCTCTATAAAAATAAAATGAATTATTATTTATTATTTTAACTAACATCCGTTGAATGACTGTGAAGAGGAGAATCACGTTGTAGTAACCTTAGTTACAGGATATTTTTGAACAATATGTCAAACGTCGTTTTCAGTTGAAGTCATAAATCGGTTGGAGGTGAAGATTAACGTCCGTCATATTCACAACGCGGAGACAACTGCAGCCGCATCTTATCTCACCGACACAGCGGCGACCGCACACACAACGTATCGTAACACACACACCACATGACAGTAGCGTGACTGTGCTTCACACTCACATCGAACTTCCCCAGGTTGGGTTTCTGTTTTCCAGCCAGGATCTTCAGCGCTGTGGATTTCCCGATACCGTTGGTCCCCACGAGCCCCAGAACCTCACCGGGCCGCGGGATAGGCAGCCTACACACACACACACACACACACACACACACACACACACACACACACACACACACACACACACACACACACACACACACACACACACACACACACACACACACACACACACACACACACACACACACACACACACACACACACACACACACACACACACACACCCACCCTTCAGAGTTACTCATCTCTATACAGACGACTTCAAAAACATAAATGGTTCTGTTATTCAGGAATAACGTGGAACATAGTTCATCGATTAGTAATCGCCAACTATTTTGATAATCGATGAATCAGTTCAAGTAGTTTTTATGCTTCTCTGTGACAGTAAACTGAATATCTTTGGTGTGTGGACAAAACAATACATCATCTTGGGGGTTTTATGAAAAACGAGCTATACAAGCAACAGGTGATCAGATCAGCACACGTCTCGTACCGGTGCAGTTTGAAGGAGTTGGCGCAGTATCTGTGTGTGGTTTCCTTCTCCAGGTTGCTGGGCAGGTTGACGATCGACAACGCTCCGAACGGACATTTCTACGACGACAAAAGACAACGACATCATCCCCAGTTCTGTGTTTTCATCTGATTTTCATAGAGAAACATAACAATGACATGAGCCTGTAGTATTATATATATATATTTTTACCTTGATGCAGATTCCGCAGCCTATACACAGAGACTCGGAGATCCACACGATCTTACTCTGCGGCGTCACCTCGATACACAGCTTCCCTGCGCACACACGCACATTTTTTTAAACACACCAGTTCATATTTACCGTGTACAAGCTCGTTGTCACATTATCATCAGGGCGGAACGCGCCGCTCACCCATTCGGACCACGGGGCAGCTCTTCTTGCACTCTTGGCGACATTTCTTCGGTTTGCACTTGTCGTGGTTGACGATGGCGATCCTGGTGTTCTTGTCCGCCATGACGGAGGCACAGGGCTGGAACCACGGACGCTAGCACCAGAGGAGCTGAGAGAGGAGGAGAGGAAGATAAAAATATTATCATCAGGTTTGTTCACTGTGGTTGACCTTGAGCAAACAGGAGAGAAAGAAGCAGAAAAGCATGGAGGTGAATCTCTTCGTTCAATTATCAGCGCGGAAAAAAATCTTATCGCGATAATCGTTTTCATATATATCGATATATATCACGATATAAGTCAAATCACTATTTCTATCAAGCTTACAGGTTGTGACGGGAAGATATCACAAAATTTACATATGGTTTAAATATTATTTATTTCCTGTGAGAAGTTGAACATGACAAATGTACTGTAGGACATTATACGACAGCTGCTACAAATGCCTCGTGTCCGACGGGACGTTTTCTTCGGTGGCGCTGTCGCTCGAGTAAACATTTCCCGTCGTCATTTTCTGTTTCACGTCGCTCTCACTCCTGACGGACGGATGTGCGTCAACCTAACTTGACGTGGCTGCAACTCTATTCCAGCAACGTGAGTGGTTCGGCACGGTGCTGATCAAATTATAATTGGCTGTTTGTGTCGTCTGTCAAAACATGGACGGAATTCTATCGAGTTATATCAACCGTGTCTCATGTTTCTATTGAGGAAAAGCTATTTTGTGATATTTATCGTTTTATCGCCGATAAATATTAAGCGATAACAGAGAAAACAACAGATTAAGCGACAATGAAGACAAACGACAGATTAAGCGACAATGAAGACAAACGACAGATTAAGCGATAATGAAGACAAACGACAGATTAAGCGATAATGGGGGGAAAAGACAGATTAAGCGATAATGGGGGGGAAAGACAGATTAAGCGATAATGGGGGAAAACGACAGATTAAGCGATAATGAAGACAAACGACAGATTAAGCGATAATGAAGACAAACGACAGATTAAGCGATAATGGGGGAAAACGACAGATTAAGCGATAATGAAGACAAACGACAGATTAAGCGATAATGAAGACAAACGACAGATTAAGCGATAATGAAGACAAACGACAGATTAAGCGATAATGAAGACAAACGACAGATTAAGCGATAATGAAGACAAACGACAGATTAAGCGATAATGAAGACAAACGACAGATTAAGCGACAATGAAGACAAACGACAGATTAAGCGACAATGAAGACAAACGACAGATTAAGCGATAATGGGGGAAAACGACAGATTAAGCGATAATGGGGGAAAACGACAGATTAAGCGATAATGGGGACAAACGACAGATTAAGCGATAATGGGGAAAAACGACAGATTAAGCGATAATGGGGAAAAACGACAGATTAAGCGATAATGAAGACAAACGACAGATTAAGCGATAATGAAGACAAACGACAGATTAAGCGATAATGGGGAAAAACGACAGATTAAGCGATAATGAAGACAAACGACAGATTAAGCGATAATGAAGACAAACGACAGATTAAGCGATAATGAAGACAAACGACAGATTAAGCGATAATGAAGACAAACGACAGATTAAGCGATAATGAAGACAAACGACAGATTAAGCGATAATGAAGACAAACGACAGATTAAGCGATAATGAAGACAAACGACAGATTAAGCGATAATGAAGACAAACGACAGATTAAGCGACAATGAAGACAAACGACAGATTAAGCGACAATGAAGACAAACGACTGGTGGTCGGTCATGTTGGAAGGTTCTGTGATTCAAACTTTAGTTCTGTTGAGTTGACTTTTGACACAAGTATCGGTCTTCGGTCGGTATCGGCCCGGGAGAAGCCACATCGGTCCAGGGACCAGCGGCGGGACAGTGAGCTCACAGCTGCTGAAGCAACACGTCCACTCCGGACCCACAGTTCACTGAAGGCCTCCACACATCCGCCAGCTGCAGAGACGCGTGACTCACACCAGGGTCCGTTTAAAAATCTCTCCTTTTTAACGCCCGGACCTACGTCACGTCGCTGGGCGTTTAAACACCCGGTGGTGTGGCTGTGTTGTATTAAATACAACCCGTGTTTCAGACGTGAGCGTAGAAGAGGAGAGCCGGATGAAAGATGAATACAGATGAAGATTGTCACTTCGGGTTAGTTTGTAATCTCCCTCGACATCCCCGCCCCGCAGGCACGTCGCGCGACGAGGCGACCGACGTCAAGTGGCATTTGTCCTGAAATAACCCGCAGGTATTTGAGTCACCGTTACGCCGAATTCATCTTAAGATCCCAGCGATGGACGAAACATCTTTAAATGTCCGCTCGAGTGAACATCATTCAATCAGAGGCGAGAGGAACCGTTAAATCGGAGAACATGTGACGGGAGTCCGGAGCTAACCGCGTCTTCTCGGGGCCCGTGTGTCACTATAACAACAGCCGTGTTTTGGAGCAGAAATGACGGTGTAAAAAACGATCGACCAGCCGGAGCCGGAGCTTGAACGCACCCGGTTAAAAACCACGAGCTCCGGAGGCTCCGACCCGGGAGCTAACCTCGTTAGCCGCGGAGGCCCCGGCACTTTTTTCGACATGACAGCTGCTTTGCTAACTGAACGTCCCGGTCCCCGCCTCGACACGAGCCCGGGGAACCGCGACGGAACCCGGGGGCGAAGGAGACACACTCACCGGTCGTCGGCCCCGAAGTAAACAGCCGATGAACGGAGGTGAAGACACCAGAAGAAACTTCTTTTCTCCTCCGCCGCTGCAACGTGTTCGTCTCCAGTGGAAACCGGCTCGCCAAGATGGCGGCGGGAGGAGACGCACACTGGAGCGTGCGACGTGAGCGGGGTACGTCATCAAAAAGCGACACCCTTCCCAGGCCTTAAAAAAAGAAAGAAGTATTGAACAAAGATCATATACAGAATATTTGGCATTGGGGTCTTAGTATGAACCCTTACAAAAACATTCAAAGCACATAAGGAGACATTATACAAGTGTCAAAAAAATAGCAAATTAATAATATGCAAAATAAATCATGATAAATAAAAATAAAAATAACATAAATAATAATAATAACAATAATAATAATTGTATTTATATAGGACCTTTCAGAAGTAGCTTCACAAAGTGCTTTCACGAAAACATACAAATCACAGACAATTAAAATCAGCATTCCAACAATAATACGGTTCTGATGTCCTATATCTGCATAAAACAAAAATATATAAAAAGACGATATAAAAAGACGACATCACATGAAAGCAAGTCTATAGAAATGGGTTTTTAAGAAGAGATGCAGTGAGGGGTTCATGACAGAAGAAGTGGGACACAGACACTTTTACAGTATAAAGAAATCAATTAACGTGAAGGTTTTCAATGGAAAATGCAGAAGAGAGGAAGTGATTTTTTTCAAGATTGAGATTTGGACACGCAGGATTAAAAGTCAACTCTTCATTTAATGAATACATGCATGTCAGATAAATGCAATGTATGGAATGTAGTTGAAAATATTGAACATGTAATTATGAGGTGTGGCAAAATCTAATTTGGAGAGGAAACATCTTGCGTGATAAGATTTGTGAATTAGAACGGGGATGGAATTTGGAAGATTGAGAAAACTAGGGAATGCTGTCGGGCGGTTTTGAGTTTTCTCAAAGATTCAGGGCTAGATCTAAAATATAGTATTATGTTCTATTTTTTATTTTAATTACTATATTATTTTTGTTTGTTTGATAGTCTTTGTTTCATTATATTATCACTATTATTATTATTATGTTGATCTTCGAATGTAACCTGACTCTTATGAAGCCTGGTGTTTCACACTCCGGGGACAGTAGGTGGCGGTATGCACCTTGAAACGTTGGCTTGCGGAATCCGCCATCAACCAGAGAAGAAGAAGAAGAAGCCTCGCCAAAAAAAAGTGGGAGATTCGAACAAGTGGCGGAACTAAACCGTGTTTTGTGGCCCAACCGCCTCGCGGCTCATGATCTGACACGGAGCTGGAGCCTCTCGCCGATCCTCCCCGTGAGTTTCACCGTCGTCCGTTCATCGTAAGAGCAAGTTTTAGCTGCTTTTAGACGCGGTGGGGCGGGGGGAAGAAGCATTAGCTACTTCCGGTGGAGCTCGCGCCAGACTCCTTTCACATTTTATGTGTTTTTACATTTTATGCAATACGAGGGGGGGGGAAAAGACGTATGTGTTATTATTTCACACCTTGTTGTCCACTCTTTGAAATCATTTTTAATAAGTGTTACCTGTGATACTCTGTTGAGTTTCCCTGCTTTCAGATAATAAGCTGAAAATAATGAAAACGGCATCAAGCCCACGACGACGATGACGTCACATGAGGCACTTGACTGCATCTTTTTGCTGAATGAGACGCAGCTAGACGTGTCAATCAGATGACGAATTTCTCCTCGGGACTTATGATTATCATCAAGTCCAAAGTTATTTTCTGTCACTAATTATTTTCCTTTTAAAACAGGTGAAAAAAGGTTCATTTTGCCAAAGTAACATTGTGTCTTTGTGTTTTCTGACCCGTCTGTTGGAGGAATGGCGACCCCGAGCAAGACGCCGCCCGGCGCCGACCCCAAGCAGCTGGAGCGCACGGGCACGGTCCGGGAGATCGGCTCCCAGGCGGTGTGGTCCCTCTCCTCCTGCAAGCCCGGTCAGACCCTCACCCAGTGTCCGGTCATCAGCTGTGTGTGTGTGTGTGTGTGTGTGTGTGTGTGTGTGTGTGTGTGTGTGTGTGTGTGTGTGTGTGTGTGTGTGTGTGTGTGTGTGTGTGTGTGTGTGTGTGTGTGTGTGTGTGTGTGTGTGTGTGTGTGTGTGTGTGTGTGTGTGAGTGAGAGTGTGTGTGTGAGTGAGTGAGTGAGTGAGTGAGAGATTCTCATTTTGACTCTTTGCTCGTCCTCCGCCCACGTGCAGGTTTCGGAGTGGACCAGCTGAGGGACGACAACCTGGAGACGTACTGGCAGTCGGACGGATCCCAGCCTCACCTGGTCAACATCCAGTTCAGGTGATCGTGGAACACGTGTCCAGATCCTCACCACAGTTCTACGGATTCTTTCTTGACCCGTGTTCCATCCTTCCACCAAGTTTCGTGGAAATCCCTTAGGAATTTTTCCTGCCACAAACATACAGAGGAAATAACAAACTGAGGAGTAACATGAACAAAATCCAAGATTCTAAATGTCAAGATCTTTATTTAATGGAAGCGAACGTGTTTTTCTTCTTCTGTTGTTTGTGTCCGTGTTAATGTCCGCCCCCCGGTTGGGTTCGTTTGATTCGTCCTGCCCAGGCGGAGGACGACGGTGAAGATGCTGTGCATTTACGCCGACTACAAGTCCGACGAGAGCTACACGCCCAGTAAGATCTCCGTCCGGGTGGGCAACAACTTCCACAACCTGCAGGAGATCCGGGTAACGACGCGCTGCGCATATTCGTCTACCGTCATTGTACAAATAAAAAAACGCTTGATTTATATTTCCCTTTCTCCTCTCCCTCTGTACAGCAGTTGGAGATGGTGGAGCCCAGCGGCTGGATTCACATCTCTCTGATGAACCAGGTCAGAAAGTCACGTCTTTAATTTAAAGTCTAATTCTCTTTTAAAGCTTCAGTGTGTTGATATTCTTATTAACAAAAATTTAACATGTCGTCCGTGTGTGTGTGTCCGTCAGCGCACGAACGAGCCGATCAGCACCTTCATGATCCAGATCGCGGTGCTGGCGAACCACCAGAACGGCCGCGACACGCACATGCGGCAGATCAAGGTCTACACGCCGGTGGAGGAGAGCTCCATCGGCAAGTTCCCACGATGCACCACGGTCGACTTCATGATGTACCGCACCATCAGGTGACGCGCGGCCGGATCGCTGGTGGGAATCGTGTCCAGAAGAATAACCACGTGGACTCGTATCTGCTGCTTCTACGATTAAAAAAAAAACGTATTTGGTTCGATTCTGACGCGACGACACAATCGATCGTTTCAGTCTTTCGCTTCAGATTCTGTCAAATGATCCAGTGTCAATATTTTAAATATTTAAATTTGACTGTAACAAGAGTTCAGTGTTTTTTTGTTTTTGTTTTTCCTTCTCAAAATTAAAAAAAAGCCTCTTCTCATGATCAGATCCGTCTGTTACACAATGTGTTGTCAGGCTAGCCGTTCCCCTCTGTTTCCAGTCTTTATGCTAAGCTAACTGGCTGTGGCCTCATATTCACCACATGGATATGAGAGCGGTATGGATAATCTCATCCAACTCTTCTGCAAGAAGACAAATAATCATATTTCCCACAATTTCTTTGACTCGAGGTCGAGTTACGAGCTTTGACCCTCAAATAAATTTTGATAATTATCACATCAGACAAAAGAAACCACTATTTAAACCTGAAAGTAGATTTAAAAATCACACGTGAAGATCATCGTGTAGTTAAAAGCTCCGAAAGTTGGACCTTGATTATTTGTATTTTTTTTTCGTAAAAAAACATTTATCAGAGGACTTATTTCCATTGAAACGAGAAGTATTCTGGAAGAAAACTCTGAATTCTCTGTGGGTTGTTTTTGACTTGGAAGCGGTGAAATCATAAAGATATTGAATATGACATTGTCTCTACGTGGTGACGTTTCATATGTTGTAAAGAAAAACTAAACCTCCAACAATGTGACTGTTTGTATGAAAATAAAGGTTTTTTTTGCTGAATTTGATTCCGGTGTTTGTTTATTTTTTTTTAAAGACTCAACCTGATTTCATGTATTGAATGAGTCGATGAACTTCCTTACAAAAATGTTGAACTGACATGACTCAGATTGCTGCAGTTCAGCAGTTCAACCACTAGAGGGAGCCAGATACAGATATTTTGCAAATTCATTACCAATAAAACTCATTTAGATTTAAATGGAGCCTTCAGAGGATGGACAGTCCGTCTGTCTGTCCCCCCCGTGTCTGGCTGCAGTATAGGTCATAAGCCCCGCCCCCTCCATGTTAGCAGATGGGACATGGACCAAAGTAGAGAGAAAGAGAAGAATTTTTTTTTTTGATGTTTTCTGTCATTTAAGGAAGTTCTGATCACACTGATGTTTGTCAGAGAGTTTGCAGAACTATTACATACACAAAAAAAACTACAACACACGAAAGGAAAAGGGGAAAACTGAAAAAGATACATCTCCATGACACCTCATGTCCTCACTGTGTGTTACGGCCGACCTACTATTGTGCTGTCAACGAGCTGCAAAGCCTCATGGGTAATGGATGATGTGTTTATTTTTCACTTGCTCGCCCGCAGCTGTACACACACACACACACACACACACACACACACACACACACACACACACACACACACACACACACACACACACACACACACACACACACACACACACACACACACACACACACACACACACACACACACACACACACACACACACACACAGGTATTGTCAGGGTGGACAGCTGTGTGTGTGTGATGCAGTCACATTGTGTTCACTGCATCACACAAAAACACATCAGCACCTTTTTTGCAGGGTATTTTTTATTTTTTCCATCTTTCCTCAACTCATATCTCCTCTCCTCTCTTCCTTACTTCACTCTCTCCTCCTCCTTTCCTTCCTAATCCTCGACTACATCACACTATAGTTGGATGGTCGACTCCTGGAACTCGGAATCAAACCCCCGGACACTCTGTACCAAAGTCAGTGGTGTGACCCACTCAGCTGTACCAGCCTGCGTCACACTAGAGATTCTTCCTGAATAAAAGACAAAACAACTTTATCAAAGAAAAACTTTTTTGTGGTTTTTTTTTTTACAAAACTCATCTTTATTGATCCATACTCTTCGTCCTCTCATTCAACCCGAGACAATATTTTCACTTGTTCCCCTCTTATATATAAAAAAAGCTGAATATGTACATCCTCTTTGTATTTACAGTCATTTACACGATCACACAATCGGGACGCCGGCGGCGACGCTCCGGAGCCTCGCGACCGGAAAAAGGTTGACTCTCCTGGAGAGAAAGAAAGAAAGAAAAACTACCAAACACTTGTTGCCGGGGGAAATATCACCCGAACCTCTGCTTATTGGCTGCTGTGTGTTGCCTGGCAACGGCCAGGTTTTTTTGATTAATATCTGGTGAGAGGAGCTGTTAATATTTCATAAGCTGTGTGAAGAATCTAACGTATGGAAGCAAAGAAGGGACAAAATGTTGTATATTTAAGACGCATAAATGATGATGCAATTAAATATTTTAATGCTATAAAATCGGCGTATTTGAAACCGTAGTGGTTTCATTTTGTTTTGCCGTTTGACACTTTGCGTTTGGTGAAAGTTTCTCTGCAGTAAAGTCAGATTTTTCATGAGCGGGAGGTTTATGGGAAATCAGACACAAAATGGCCGCTGGCGTGAAAACAATACTGACGTGATATGAGGTTCTTGTTTGTTCACATTCTTTTCGACTCAACGTTTCTCCTGAACGTCGCACGTGTGTCCGGCAAACATTTGGTACATGTGGTTGGTTTTCCACAGCGACGCCCCCCATTGGTTCATGACCTCGTCCCGCCCCATCCCTCCTCCCATTGGTTACATTCAACCATCGTCAATCCACCGTTTCCTCTGAAGCTCCGCCCCAAACTTCATGATCAGTCCGTCAACCGTTCGCCCTCCGTCGTAGAAAAAAAACAAAAACGTTTTTATCCGTCAAACATTCATTGGTCACTGCAGTTTCCCGTCGTCCTGGAAACCATTCCACGTCTTTTTTCCCCCGTAACCTTTTTACAGGTTCCTCCTCAGTCCGACTCCTTCCTCCTGTCGTCCAGGTCGAAGTCCAACACCAGGAGTTTGGTTTCCTCCGTCCCGTTCCTGCTGCCGGCGGCGCACACCAGCCGAGTGTCGGACGCTCGGATTCGCCACACCACGCCACCTGGTCGGGGGAAAGGGCGGGTGGAGACATTGTGGTCAGAAGAGGAGGGTGAAAATAAAGAGGTCGGGGGAGGCCGCACCCCTCCGTCTCAAAGCCGCACACATAATTATTGTACATGTATGTAAATATACGTGTGTGTGTGTGTCGTCAGTGGCGGTGACCTCACCTGACCCCCGGCTCTGCAGCGCCACCACGTCCCTCAGCCAGGCGCCGGTCCGCAGGTCCCACAGTTTGACCGTCCCGTCATCGGAGCTGGACAGAACCAGACCGCGGCAGAACTGCAGACACGTCACCGCCGACAGGTGCTTGTTGGGCCCTGAGACACACAACGACATCATCATCATCATCATCATCATCATCATCATCATCATCATCATCATTTTCAGAGTTGTTGTTTGATTCTTATTCATTATTTTTAGGATGAGAATCTGGGGGCATGTCTATTCTTTTCCGTCCCGCTCACCTTGCAGTGTGTGGAGGCACTGTCCCGTGCGGACGTCCCACACTCGGACCGTGGAGTCGGCGTTCCCGGACACCAGCACGTTGTCGCGCAGCTCCATGCCGCTGGTCAGCGACTGGTGGCCGGTTAACGTGTGGACACACCCACCTGGACGAGACACGGGCAGAGGATCAGTATTCAAGAGTTTGAGTTTGTCCACATGAAAACTTTGGTTTTACAGAATAAACAAGACCGACAAGTTAGCAACACTTTAACATGTTGTGATTGGACAAACCTGTCTCTGCGTCCCAGACTCTTATGGACGTGTCCAACGAGCCGCTGACCACGAACACGCCGTCAAACTGCAGAGAGACGAGAGACAACGTTCAGCTCGTGCGTGTGAGAGGAGGGTTATCAGTGTGTGTGTGTGTGTGTGTGTGCGTACCTGCAGCGAGTACACCCTGTTGGTGTGTCCCTGCAGCGTGTGCAGACACGCCTCCGTCTCAGGGTCCCACACCTTCACCATGTAGTCGTAGCCTCCCGACACCACGCGGCGACCGTCGTACTGGACGCAGCGCACGGCCGCCACGTGGCCCGTCAGCACGTGTTCGCAGCGGCCGCTCGACACGTCCCACACGCGAAGCGTCGTGTCCCGGGACCCCGACACCACCCTGAGGGGGGGACATCACTGCAGTGTCAGCCAATCAGGAGGGTTCTATTTCTGTTGTGTGTGTTTGAATGTGTGTAGAGGTGTGCTATTGCTATAGTACGTGTGTGTGTGTGTGTGTGTGTGTGTGTGTGTGTATATGTTCACACACTGTGCGTATTGATGTATGTATTGGTTTTAAGTGTGTGTGTATTTGTGTTCTTGTGTAATTTGAGTGTATTTGATAGTGTGTTTGTGTGTCAGGTGTATTAATGTATGTGTGTATTCATTGTGTAGTGTGTATCTAATTCATTAGTGGGTATTTGTGTGTATCTCTTGATGTATGTGTGTGTGTTGCTGGTTGCCATGTGCACTTATAGCTGCATAAAACATTGTATATTAATACATAAATTTTGCCGATTATCATGGAGACGGGCAGTAGGCATGTATTTGTGTACTTTGTGAGTACAGTATGAGTGTAAAAAATCTTTGTGTTTGTGTGTGTGTGAGAATGTTACCGGTTGCCGTGGAGATGCACGCAGCGCACCGTGGACGTGTGGCCGTACAGCGTGTGGACGCACTCGCCGCTCTCGGCGTCCCACACGCGCAGCGTCCGGTCGGTGGAGCCGCTGATCACCGTGGCGACCGCCATCTGGCTGCACCACACGCCGCCGCTGTGACCCGTCAGCGTCCGCAGGCACTGGGCGAGAAACGGAGAGAGAGAGAGAGAGTTGATTACATTGAAATTAAGCAATTCAAATGAATTAGTATGAATTATTTTTCCTAATTTCTGCGTTTAAATCCGTATTAATTAATTTAACATAATTTCTACGGAGCTTAATAAATCAAAATTACATAAACTACAGATTAGATGGAGAAAAGAAGCCGATTAATCATCCGGTAATAAAACTGATCCGTAATCAATCAGTCAAAATGACGTCACGGTCATTCTATTTCTTTTGAAACTCGAGCGTCTTCCGTTCTTCTCACACGTGTATCAATATTTGTTCCAGTTTCACAGCTGCCCTTGAAGCGCGCGCACACACACACACACACACACACACACACACACACACACACACACACACACACACACACACACACACACACACACACACACACACACACACACACACACACACACACACACACACACACACACACACACACACACACACACACACACACACACACACACAGAAAGAGAGAACACTCGGTTTCACCTTGAAGGCGTTGTGGCGCTTGTTTCCGCAGCAACAGAGGAAAACTTTGCCTTGGCAACTGTTGCACAGGACGACGCGGTGGCAACCATAGTTAGTGAACCCTCACCGTGAGACACAGACATGCACACAGAAGCAGTAGTAGTGTGTGTGTGCATGTGTGTGTAGTGCTGCAGTGAATGTAACACAACGACAGGGACGAGCGCAAACACACACACCTCGACGTTCCTGCAGGCGATAGATGAGGGTGTGTGTGTGTGTGTTTTTCTTTCTGCAGGGAGCAAGAAGACTCTCCCTACGCAAACACACACACACACACTCTCTCTCTCTCTCTCTCTCTCACGGGCAGGTTTAGACGGAGGACAGCGCAGGTGTGTCTTGTCAAAGAATGTTCTACCGAAACCAAACACACACGCACACGCACACACGCACGCAAGCACACACACACACACACACACACACACACACACACACACACACACACACACACACACACACACACACACACACACACACACACACACACACACACACACACACACACACACACACACACACACACACACACACACACACACACACACACACGGCTGAAGATGTGTATCGATGAGGCCTCACCTTGCCCGTGACGGCCGACCAGACTTTGAGCGTGTTGTCGTCGGAGCCACTGACGATCAGGTCGCCGCTGAACTGGAGACACGTGATCACGTGGTCGTCGTGACCTTTCAGCACCTGCGGGACGAGACGAGGAGGAGGGTTATTTCAGTGACACCCGCTCTGTGTTTACACATCAAACACGTGTGTTTGCGTGTGTGTGTGTGTGTGTGCGCGCGTGTGTGTGTGCGTGTGTCTGTGCGTGTGTGTGTACCGTGGGCTCCCGGTCATCACCCTTCCTCCAGTTGCTCTCGATGCGGTGCTGTCTGATGAAGGTGGACTTCCACGGGCTGACCGCCGGCCCCGGCCTCACACTCTTCCTGCGGCGAGACGACACGCACTCCGAGATACCTGAGGACAGGACGAGGGGCAGAGACGGATCAAAAAGCTGATCGATCAATAGTCAATCGGCTAGAATATGAATTGGCGACAGTCCAGGTGTTTTGTTTTGTCCACTGAAATCAGAGAATTATGATTTTTTAAGTCAGAAAAAATACTTGAACCTACCAATCAATTATCAAAATAGCTGGCGATTAATTTACTAGTTGATTACTAATCTATTAACTGTTGTAGCTCTAGTTATCGTACGCTAACGTCTGAGCCGGAGCAGGTGAGCACTGCATTTACATTCACACCGTTACTCCAGCTGATGGTGGTGTGTGTGTGTGTGGACGTGGAGGCAAAATGACAAATTAGCGCCATTCGTGAGGAGAGCTGCTGAGCTGCAGCTAACTGCCGGCTTCATTAGTATGAGTGTGGCGCGGTGCTAACGCGAGGTAGCCTCATTGGTATGGCTCCCGAGTGCTGCCAGTGGAAGCTCGGCTGATTGGCAGAAAGCCCAGAGAGAGAGAGAGAGACAGAGAGAGAGACAGAGAGAGAGAGAGAGACACGCACGCGCGCACGCACACACACACACACACAAACGGAGCCTCTGCATTGCGCTGAATGAAGGAGGAGCGACCGGCTGTGTGTGCGTGTGTGTGTAGCTGCTATTTGCATGTTACACACTGTCGCTCAGTGAAAACACACACACACACACACACACACACACACACACACACACACACACACACACACACACACACACACACACACACACACACACACACACACACACACACACACACACACACACACACACACACACACACACACACACACAGTCTATGCTCAGCTGCCGCAGGTTCAACTCCATAAACTATCAGCTACATGTAAAAAGTACATATGTCTCTGATTTCAGCTTCTTAAATGCGAATATTTTCTGGTAACTTTGCTCCTCTGTGACATTAAACTAAATATCTTTGGTTTGTGGACAGAAACAAAAAATCATCTTGGTGGTTTTGGGAAACACGATCGACATTTTTCACCATTTTATCAACCGTGAAAATGATCGTTAGTTGCAGCCCGAACACAAACACACACCGTAGTTAAAATCAATTCCACATCACACACTCACGACGAAGTGTGGATTCATCCCGCTGCTGAAAATACTCCCCCCCCCAAAAACACTTAAAAGTTTGATGAATCAATCGTCATGAGCCAACTTTTCTACCCCCACGACGGACAAATTGACTATATACAAATTATCAATATTTAAGTCGATCTTTTCTAGACTCAAAGCTCTTTACAGCACAAATCACATTCACGCATTCAAACAAAGTCAAGAGTTTGGGGGGGAAGCGGGGATCGAACCGCCGACCTTCTGGTTAGTGGACGAACCGTCTCCACCTGCTGAGCCACATCCGCCGCCCAAATGTTGCCAACTCTGCCATATTTGTTTTTGAGATATATATAATTCAGTGTTGATCTGAGGAGTGTAAACGTCGCCTCGCGTCACTCTTTCCCAGAAGCACCTCTGAGGTCGTGACCTCGATCTCCTCATTAAAACCTCCCATGGTGACGACGACCGCGCAGCTGGAATAAATACCTAACATGTCCGTCTTTTTTAATTTGAGCCTCAACCAACCAGGCAGTCAAGACAAAAGGCCGAAGACAGAGCGTTGGAAGCAACAGGCGTCCGTGTAGCGTTCACCTTCCTCGCGGCACTTCTCCCTCCACAGCAGGTTGTCCTCAGCCAGGATCCTCCAGTAGCGGCAGGTCCGCGCCGCCTGCAGCAGGTCTCTGGGGGCCAGGAAGGTCAGCACGTACAGCGCCAACTGCAAACAACGACGGAAACGGAAAAGGATTCACGACCGGGTTCGGCTCCGTCGCCGTCTTCAGGACAAAGGTTTTGTTCCTACCTCCTTGGGCAGCAGGGATATGAAGTCCCTCTGGAACTGCGGCTCGATGACCTGCATCATGTGCTTCACCTGCATGGTCTCGCACCTGTCAATCAACTCGTCCAGAGCCAATAGCCTCTCGGGGCCGCTCCACGTCTGTGGGGAGAGGAGGACATGATGGAGACATTTGAATGATTGCAGGTCATACAGTTTCATTTTCTCTTCAGTTTTTCTTTTCCTGTGTACTTTGAAGTATTCCTGTTTTCCATTTAGTGAAGGTTTTCAAAATGGTTTATCTTTTTCTTTTCCTGTTTACTTTTGAGCGTTTATGTCATTTTCATCCACTATAAAGTTTTCTATGAGTTTGTTTTTCCATTTGCTCAAGAGCTTATGTTCCTTTCGATTGTACTTTCGAAGTACAGCTAGTTATCGTTTTCCTTTCCAGTTTACGTTGTGTGTATTTCTCTTTCTGTTAACTTAAGATTCTCTTTACGATTTAATTTGAGTTTTCCGTGAGAAAACTCAAAGAGAGATTCAGTGTGTGTGTGTGTGTGTGTGTGTGTGTTTGCTCTTTCGTTTCTGTGTCTACTAATGTTCTAACTTCCTCTCCAAGCTAAAAGGGAGAGACTCCTGTTATTCATTTGAACTACTGTGTGTGTTTGTACATGTATGTTTTTTTTGTATTTGTTACATAAGAACAGCTCGGAGGCAGAACTCGTCCACCGCTCTGTGTGTGTGCAGCAGGCGGAAGACACACACACACATTACAAGTGTGTGTGTGTGCATTTCAGAGCGCTGCAGGACAAGAGTGTCTGTCTGCATTAACTATTTTTTCTTCTCAGCCAATTTTATTTGGGTTCACGAAATTCCACCAGTGTCTCATTCGAAACACGTTATATAACGTGGGACAATTAGCAGCAGGGGTTAGGGTTAGGGTTTAGCTGCTGTACCTAGTTATGGTTACTAAGCCGTGATTGGACAACGGCAGTCAAAGGGGGAGGGGTTCAGCAAAGCATAAACTACAATCATCGTCTCCTGACCTGGAAGGTGTGAAGCCAGTCCTGCAGGCCAGAAGGAGGCGGACCCGAGGTCACCCGCCGCCGCTGAGCCGAGTGCCCATTGGCCAGACGCAGGTCGCCGAAGGTGGTGGGCGTGGCTTGAGCCAGACTGGAAGGACTGGGAAGAGAATGACAGGTGTTATCATCGGCGCCGCTTTCGTCAACAGAACAAGGTTTTTCTCGCAGCTTTTGACGACAATGAACTCAATGTGCTCGTCACCTGAGGTATCCGTTGCCTTTGCAGTGCTTCTTCCCCGAAGGGAAGGGCCGTCCATCGGGGCCATGATCCAACTTCCTCTTCATCTGATGGTCGAGAGACAGAGAGACAGAGTGAGAAGAGGCAGCAAAACCACAGAGCCACAGAAACGTCGTTGATTGATTCTGTTTATTACAGATCCGACATGCAGCGTATGAAGGAATCTGCCCTCAGAAAATCGGGGAACTTGTTTTTGTCACTCGTAGAAAATTAAATCCAGTCTCATTCGTGTTTGTGTTCACTGCTTGTCGTCATATTTCTTAAAAATTATAATAATAATCTGTTATAGCTCGGAACTCGTAGGGGCGAGATTATAACGGAAAGCAGCGTAACCTCGACTCGCCCACGAAAACATGAAGGGGTTATGGGAAACCGAGTTTCTTACACCCTGTCTGGGAATCTACAATCACGGCAGCGCGATCAAATCATGTGATGCAATTTGTTTTTGGGGTCCAGTCTGTTGCCATACTCCCACTGTGATGTCACCTGTAGGTTTCAGAAACTTTGGACTGTCTGCGTCCATTTTTATAGACAGTCTTTGGTTATACTACTTCAGAGTGAAAGATTAATATTGTCTGGTCATAAAGGCAATGTTGTGATATTAGACCCTGAAACCATGTGAATGGAGCCACATAACAAGTTGATGAGAAAGTCTCTGTTCAGGGATTTTTCTTTCTTTCAGTTTCCGTGTCGCTGCTCACTCTTGATCTTCATCTGAATAGGAGAGTTGTGTTAAATGTGGGCCGAGCAGGAAACGCTGCCGAAGAGGTCAAATAGACCAGAACTGTTGTTGTTGTTGCCGCCGCCGGATCCTCGCTAATGAAGAGATTCAGACGTTGGGTTTATTGAGCGACTACAGAGAGCGCTGGGAACACCGACGTCGCTCAGGGGAACACAAACGCAACACGTCGCAGAGGTCTGAATCAGCGTCGGCCCTCAGTGAATGAACGCAGGAATGCAGAAAATTGGAGGAATGTCACCGGTGCAGCGCCGGTTTAAAATAGATAGAGCAGCGCACACACACACACACACACACAGGACAGCATATGTGTGTGTGTGTGTGTGTGTGTGTGTCTTCACGTGAACCACAGTCTTATCGTCACTCAACCGGACGCTCACGTTGTATTTACACAAAAAAAAACCTCTGATAGCATCATCGTTTTTTGTTTTTTTTAATTCAAAACATCCGAACGTGATTTCAGCTCTTAACTGTAAAAACTGATAATCTGCCTCTCATTCTCCGTCTTTGAATAACAGATGTGACGTCCGTGTGGATTCCATTAAAGCCAAAAAAAGAAGAACTTCACTTGGGGGTGAAGAGCAAAAAAACAAAGAAAAAAGTTCAAATGTGTTTGCTGTTAAAAAAACCAGAAGTATCGAGCTCTGGTTTGTGTTTAGGATAAAACCATGTGCACTTCATAAAGTCCCCATATTTGTACATTGAACATACAGTCACTTTATAACACATTGTGATATTTGTATTAACCTTGACATCGCTATATGGATTTACTTTGTTTTACAGTCACTTTATTACACATTTAATAACCACAGCAACTGGATATTATCACTCCAGTGATCAGTTATGACTAGTGTCTTTATTAAATATGTATTTTTTTGACAATGCAGGGAAGAGAAATCATCCTGTTGTTGGTAGCCGACAACATGTGGTGTTGAGCAGCAGACGTGCTGTTTATTACACCTTTCTACAGGTTTTATTAGCTATAAAGTGTTGGATACGGAAGTTTTGTCCAATTTCAAGTCTTTTTGATCTTTGTTTGTGGCTTTGAACATAATGTTTGTCCCAAAGAATTGCAGTTCAGAGTAGTTTTAACACTGTATATGGCTATAATAAGAAATATGTGACCCTGTAGAGTTACATCTCTATAATATCACTATAGTGAGTCGGGTTGTGTTTACAATAATGAACTGTGGGGTTTATTGTGACCTTGTTTTGACCTGCGTGTACATTTTACCAACTAATATCATTCTGAATAAATAGATTTAAACATTTTCTTCAATTTCTGAAAGTTTCATTCTCGTGTCCTCTGACGAGAAACAAGCATCGATTCTACAGTCGCGTCTGATTTTTAAGCAGATTTTTTTTTTCAGGGATTCGAACCCCGCACGCACGCACGCACACGCACACACACACACACACACACACACACACACACACACACACACACACACACCTGGGGCTCAGCTCAACGTGCAGACGAGCTGATCAATTATAAATAATCAAATCAAAGAGAGAGGGGTGAGCGGGGGGGGGATTCTCTCTCTCTCTCCCCCGGTTCCGCAGTGGTCCATCACGCACACGCACGCACGCACACCGACAGAGAGAGAAACGCCTCGTCATCCCGGTGTGTCGCCGGACTCTGACAGCTCTCAATCAATCAAACACACACACACACACACACACACACACACACACACACCACCCGCAGCAGCTGCTGACGTCAGCCGACCCATCATAATCGATACTCACTTTGTAGAAGATGAGCTTCAAGGTGCCGTAGAAGCCCATGACTGCTGCTGCCCGTCGCCCGGTGGCTGACGCCGAACCGCGGATCTAATCTACTAATAATATGACCGACGAGAAATCCCGGAAGCCATTCAACGACATTAATATATATATATATATATAATATATATATATCCAATATCCGTGACGTCAGGAGGCCATTCCGCTCCGCCGGTGGATCGATGAGCAGCAGATTCTGATCAGTTCCTGGTCAAATGAGATGAGCTCGAGCTGCTGCCGCTTCGCTCTCTCTCTCTCTCTCTCTCTGTCCGTTCAGACTGTATGTCGCTCGACCAACGACGGGAACACGCAGGGACATGCCTCCCTCCGCCTCGTGAGACACGGAGGAATGCGGAGGGAGGGAGAGGGGGTGGAGCCGCGTGGAGGTGTGTGTGTGTGTGTGTGTGTGTGTGTCACAATATTTCTGATACAATGAAGTTCTCGAACGGACGAACGTGACGTCACCCATCGGCGCAACCGGAGCCGTTGGTTGGTTGAGAGAGTGGCGACCACGGAAGTGCAACATCCTTCGCGCGTCACGTGACTCGCGTAGACTTCGGATAGTTCCCGCAAGTGCTTTGCGCGCAAATTTAGAATCGGTAGAAGTGCGGGATTTTTTGTGTGTGGTAATTAGTCGTCAATAGATGTATCGATTTACAATAAAGCAGGCCGACATGCTTATGTTTGTTATCTATATATATCTGTATATATGTATATATGTATAGTTAGTCAATACTTTTTTAAATACATTTTTTTATAAGAGTTTCCTGAAAGTTCCTGAACTGTCATTCACGACGGAGCTAGCAGTGATTGACATCGTGAGACAAACCAGTGTTCTCGAAAGCAAAAAAAATTCAAGACAAAATAATCTCCATCCATACCGTACATAGATACATAGACATAAATATAAAGATGGACAACATGTCAGCTCCCGATAGTGAAGCCAAAAACCTGCACACATATGTCCCCTGGTGGTTGCCTGCAGTAAAGGCCATAAGCCCCGCCCCCTCCATGTCAGCAGATGGGACGAAACAAACAAAAAAATCTAAGTAGACGTTAAATACATGTTTTCCCAAAGATGGTTTCTGTCATGTGAGCTAGTTCTTATCACACTGGTGAGTGTTCACATTTCTTTGGTTTTCGTGATTGGTCGAACGCACGTATGGGCGGGACCTCGATACTACGCCAGGTGCTACGCCAGGGGTGTAGCAACAAATTCTGGGCCCTATACATAAGCAGTCTCTGTGGACCCCCGGCAGGTATGATGCTGATTGATTTATGATAATGTGTGTTCTAATACTAACTAGCTAACTCCTACTGTATTCAGGTAGTAAAAGTTACAGTTAGCTCGCTAGCAATAGCAGCTGTATCGATCTCTGCTAGGTGGCTGCTAGCTAGCAGCTCCAGGCTTTCCAGCCCCCCCCCCAATATTACAATATTACAGAGAAAACCCAACAAACAAATATGTTTTCACCCGTTTGTTTGTCATTTGGTTTATCAGTAGTATTACAGAAAAATCACTGAATGGATTTCCAGAAAACTTAATGGAAGGACGGGACACGGGCCAAGAAAGAGTCTGGTGAAAAAAGGGGCGGAATTCTTTCTTTACCATTGTGAAACAGGATGTATATAGTTTGAAATAAACCAAACGACACCCGGTATCTTGTAATAAACCAAAGTGACGGAAGACGAAACAAGTCGGAGGATCAACGGTTCGATCCCAGGAGCTTCGCTGCGAGCGCGTTTCAAAAGTAGCTCAGCCGGATGAACAATGACTGACACACACACATACCTGCACACATACACACACTCAAACACAGACGCCCAGCAGGGGGGTTGACGCAGGTCGCAGCTTTCTCACAGCTGATTGACCTAAAGGTCGCCACACTGAAACTCCTACAGGCAGGAGGAGGAGGAGGAGGATAATTGGGAGGTCAAATCTTCACCCACAGCCTGGAGAGACAAAACACACAACACCAACAACCTCTCTCACCTGTTCCAACTCCTCCTCGACTCCTTTCTGTCTGGATCTCTTTTCCATCTTTACCTTGAGGCCTCACCACACAACCAGAGCTCTCTCCTTTCTGACCCCGAGCCTCCTCGTGTGGTCACCCCAGGGTCTGTTTGTCGGTTCGTTGCCTTGTTTGTCAGAAGGATTACACACAAACTAAAGTCCAGAACCGATTGCACCAGACTTGGAGGAGGGATGGAGCCTGCGACAAACTCATTTAGGGACTGCAACTAAAAATTATTATCATTATCGATTTATAGATTAGTTGTTTGGTTCATAAAATGGTGAAAAATATCAATCATGTTTCCCCAAAACTCCAAGATGATGTTTTGTTTTGTTGAAGATATTCAGTTTAGTGTCACAGAGGAGCAAAGGCACTAGAAAATATTCACATTTAAGAAGCTGAAATCAGAGATTTTTGACTTTTGTCTCCATAAAAACTACTTGAACCGATTAATCGATTATGAAAACAGTTTGATCGATTAATTTAGTAGTCCATTACTAATCAAGTAATAGATTAGCTGTTGCAGGTTGGTTGGGACGAAACTCAACGTTGAAAAAATATATTTAAAATGAAGAAATAATCACACATTCACACTGTGTTGACCCAGCCCTCTGGCTTCACCCCCCCACCCTTCAATCAGGATCGCCAGGGCCCTCATTAACCTTTGACCTCTGGCCCTGTTAATCTGTAAATCTCTGGTGTGTCATCATATCTGTTGCTACCACTCATCAGTCCCCTGGACTCCTTCTCGTCTTCCTATTCCCTCCTTCCTCCTCCTCATCCTCATTCCAACACTTTCCTTTAG
>NC_061526.1:8982500-8992500 GCF_022379125.1 Scophthalmus maximus
ATAATTGATCGATGATGCTGCTTATTTTTTTTCCATTTATTTGTTTACTATTTGAACATAAAAATAAAATGGAATAAAAAAATATAAAATTTACCCTGATTCAACATATATATTATATATTATATATATATATATATATATATATACTATAAATGTTAAGTGTTTTTGGATTCATTGATTGATTTGAATTGATTATTTTCCTCAAATGAGACGTTTACTTGATTCATTTCTTGATATACGACGAATCGCAGTAAAAATAAATTACAGGAAAAGTAGAAATACTCAGTTATGGTGCAAAGTACTTCGTTACCCAATGAGTATTTGACTGAAGCAGTGTTTAGTGTCATGTAGTATTACTGCAGTATTTCTACACAAATCTGTTTGTTTTAATGGTGGAATATGTGAAAGTACGAGTAAATCACAAACATCCGGTTGATACACAGTGAAAAGTGACAAACTAGAGAGAACTCACCTGTAAATCACCTTTAACTTTTAAACACCGGGTTCGTGTTTTCTTTCTTTTCTTCTTCTACTTCTTCTTCTTCTTCTTCACTTTTAAAACCGGAAGCTTCGGTTTTTCCGCAGGAAACCGAGCAGCTCGACTTTAACCGTCTCATCCGCAGCTTCAGGTTTCTGCCTCGATATTAATAAGAAATATTAAAAACAACAACAACAACAACCAACTGAACTTTCTCCGCTTTTCCGCCTCCTGCACATGGAGCTTTATTTGACGCGCGGTGATGACGTAGCTCTGACGCGCCGCTCCGTGATTTTCTATTTTCCCGCCTCTCAACTAGACAATCGTGTTTATATTCGTCATTTTTTGGGGGATTATTCTTAACAGGAACATCAACCTTTAGTTGTTTTGACACTAATTTAATATAATATATTAAATATATATATAAATCCATCACACCGTTTATACATGGTCTATAAACTGTGATCAATATAATAGATCATAATGATAATAATAATACTCATAGATCAGATACTAATATATTACTGGACCATTGGAGTTCATGTATATTTTATCACAATGACAGCTTTACTAATGTTTTTTTACTTGAAAAGTTATTAATGGCTCATAACGCACCCATAAAGCAATTGACCATTGATAAATAAATCTGTTACATCTCATGAAGCCATTTTAAATTGTGCCTTATTTAGCCTACATAGCCCAAGGAAGGTGTAGGCAAATTTTCTTGTTGCCCCCAAAATGTAGCACAAGGGTGAAGCCATGTTAAAGATAGAAAAAGATAGAAAGGAGTTGGAGGAATAATACTTTATTAATTGGAAGATAGATTATATACGTATCAAATAGTAGCTACATTACATCATACATACATAAATAGATATACACAAACATACAAATATCTTCATATTAACAAACTTGGCACTGCAGACTTTTCCCAGTCAGACGCTGTTGTTTCAAATCAGAGACTTAAAAAAAAATCTCCTTGTCTATTTTTTTTACTACATGATTCTGAGTGATTTTAATTCTTTTTAATAACAATAATAATTATGAGGATAATATATTTTCTATTTCACTCCGTGGCCAACGGAGAAGTCCCTCAGGTTGGTTAGTTGAAGTTAAAGGTGCAGAATCAAAACGATGACGTGGTTGAATCCAGTCGTCAACAAATCTCCTAAAAAAATCTTCTTCTTCATCTTCTGGAGCAAGTAGTGAACATAATGGACTTGCTTTTTTGAAAAATCAAATGCATCAATTTCACAACCAGCCGGAGGGAAAAAATAAATTAATCTTCATTTCTGACCGAAGCCTTTTCAATCTCAGGGAATAGGAAACTGTGTCTGTGCTTTCATTTTGGAATGTAGCCTCCCTTGTTTGTCAGGAATAAGATGTCGTATGTCATATTGGAATGTGTCCCTTCTATGTCCAGTAGGGAGGGGAGGAGCAGGAGACGCCATGTTGGAATGCAGCCTCAGACGCCTCCTGTTATCTCCAGCCCGGCCTGGTGGCCTTGGCCGAGTCCCGAGAGTGACCTGATTTGTCGGAGAAGCTGCCGCTGTCGTTCCGCCTGTGGCCTCTGGTTGGAGTCAGGGAGTCGTGGAGGGGTGAGCAAAGGGGGGCCTTGATGCTTGGAGACCGCCTCAGAGGGGAGGAGGAGGAGGAGGAAGTCGACGGCGGGTTGAGGAGATCGGAAGATCTGGAGGAGGAGGCGGCGGCGACCCTCAGCGAGCCAGTTCGGGCAAACGGCGAGGAGGCGTTGGGTGGGCCGGCGAAGGAAGAGGTGGTGGTGGTCGTCTTAGGGGAGGATTTGTGGGCGGAGTCTGAGCCAGGCGTAGCGGTCCGAACGAGGGAGGCGTTGGTCCGCCTAAAAGAAGAGGAGGCGGTGCTCCGGGCGAAACCCGGAAGTGGTGACGACGGGGATGTGGCTTTGTGCAAAGGGGTCGTGGGGGCGCTGACGCTGCATCCTCCTCCTCCTCCGGCCTGACTGAGCGCTCGCAGCGTTGAGCGACACATCTTCTCCTCCTGCTGCGGTTTGGGTTTTGCTAGAGGTTTTCGGATGGACGGCTTCCTCTGCAAGTCCTGGTTCTGCTGCTCGCGGGCGGTGGCCCGAGTGCCCGAGACCTTGGGGTCGTGCGTCTTGTGGACGCTGGACCGCCGGGAGGAAGGAGCGGTGGAGGGGCGCTCCTCTCCCCGTCGTCGCACGGAGGTGCCGTTGAGGTCGGAGACGGTCAGACCGGTGCCGGAGGATCCTCGCCGGGGGCCGGGCTTCTCAGGGCATTCGCCAGGGGTCGGGGCAACTCGGTTTTTTCGGGAGATCGGCACGACCCGCCTCATGCCTTGGTTCTCGGAGTTGGTGAGGGTGCGGACGGGTTTGGGTTTGTTGGCGGGGGAAGCGGTTTTCGGAGTCGTGTTGGGTTTCATCCCAGCGGCTCGTGTTTTTGAGGTAGGGGTGTTCTTGGCGGATAGGTTGGAGGAAGCTGCTGGTTTCGCCTTTTCAATGGTGGACGCCGATTCTGTGTTTTCATTGGTCATTGGAGAAGAATCGGCGTTGTTTCTCCCGCTGTCGTCTGTTTCCTTGGTGGAGCTCTCTGCTCCATCTCCCTGATTGGCCGGTTCCGTAGCTTCCTCCGAGGCATCTGTGGTGAGGGCGGGCACTTCGTCTGCCGACGCGGGCTTCGCTGGGCGCCTACCGGGCGAAGAGTCCGTAAAGGACGGGTCGTCACAGCGGGACACAGGCACTGGTTGGCTGCTGATGGGAACAGGCACTGACTTCTCATTGGCCGGCTGAGGTCCGGACGCCGCATGACCGGCTTCGGCAGAGGAAGCTTGCCGACTTCCTCCCTGATTGTCACTGCGACACTGATCCCTCTCAGTGTGTGCATGGTCTATGTGTGTGTGGTCGCCGGCCTCACACACGCCCGTCACACACCACACAACCACCGCGTCCTCCTCTTCATCTCTTCGTGACGAAGAGGAGCTTCTCTCAGAACCAATCTGTTGCTTCCCGACCCGGGACTTCTCTGCTCCCTCCTCCTCCTCCAAATCTGTGATGACCACATCGTCATGGTGATGTCCATGGCGGCGGCTGGTCGAGGCGGCGACCTGGTCAAACACTTTCAGCTCAGGCACCAGCGTGCACGTCTCTAAGACCACAGACATGTCGCCCGTCGTGTTGTGTTCAACCCTCTCGTCACTAAAGTCCAGATCGGCTTTGTGCACTCGAGTTTGTGTCCCGTTCAGAGCAGATTGACTCTCGTGGTCTGACGGGTCGAGCGCCCGACCCGGGCCACGTCGACCTCTGCTGTTGTTGTTGTGGTCGGGTTGCTGATTGAAATCGGAGGTAGGTTTCACTGTAACGTTCTTAGCGGCATTAAAGGCAACTCCTGGAGTCTGGGGAGCGTCGTGGCTGAGGTTCACTGCGGCTGCGTGGTGTGTGTTTGGATACCGAGAGGTCTCGGGGAGCGACGGCGGCGCCGTGTCGCCCGCTGGAGGCTGCTGGTTTTGGAGGGAGCTGCATGTCGTCACCCTCGGACTTTGGGGCAGAGCCTGAGGAGAGAGGCCCGGACTCCCAAGCCTGGGTTTAGGTGAGGCCGATCCGAAAGCCTCTCCTCCTCCTCCTCCTCCCCTCTGCGCCGCCATTTCTAGGAGCATGCTCAGGTCACGCTCCGCCGCCACGGACGGCGAGCTGGACGGAGAGTTCCGGGAACGTCGCACACTTCCCGAGCGCCCCAGGGGGCAGACGGAGTTATTGAGGGGCGAGCGGGGGCAGGACCTGGGAGTCAGGAGATCCATCATCAAGAGACCAGCCCCATCGCGGCGGGACATGTCCGTCTCGCTGCTGCAGCGCAGCCTGAAGCCTCCGCCCACCTGCAGCGGGATCACAGAGCGGAAGTCGGTTTCTAATGAAGTGGTTTGTGCGTCTTTGTGTGTCTGTGTCTGTGAGTCGGCCTACCTCCTCCCCCCCGGCCCAGGAGTGCCTCTTCTGCTCCTCCAGCTCCTGCAGGCGGCGGCGCCGGGTCGCCTCCTTCGCCTCCCTCTCCAGATTCTCCTTCAGAGCAAAGAAAGATGTTACATTATCATCTGACTTCTGTGTCCACGTTTGACCACCAGGTGGCAGTACTAGGTCAACAGAGATTCTGAAATATACCAGTTAGCGTTTTGTTGTCTAAGTGTGTGTGTGTGTGTGTGTGTGCATCATCTTCGTGCACCTTGACGGCGCCGGTGAACCTGGAGCAGAAGGTGCGGAAGATGCCGAAGCAGTCGTCCAGTCTGAACGCGTCTCTGTCCTCGCAGAAGAAGTCGATCAGCTCGCTGCCCTCCGTCTTCAGCTGCTGCCGGCTTCCTCGCAGCGAGCACAGAGACGAGGCCGCCGACTGAGGGAGGGACGGGAGAGAAGAGGCGCACATGTCGGAACGTCAACGACACACAGTTTTGATGAATAAAAACTTCCTCTCAACTTTTAGTTGCTACAACCGCTTCACACTGTTGTGTTGTACGAAAAAAGTAAGGCAACAGGTTTAGTAAAGAAGCGTCAGGAGTTCTTAGTAACTGTCGCACGTCCGATGATGCATCTCGGCCTGGTACATGTCGATGAGTTTCAGTCTCCACGCGACTTCCTCAGCGTGTGACGCAGGCTTTTATTTAAAAAAAAGGGGAAATCTTAAACCCAAACGCCAACGAAAAACAAAAATCCAGTTTTTACAGTTTGAGTCTTCGTCAACATGCCGAGTGAACGACTCCTGACGGAGTTCATATTGCGTGCCGGTGTTTGTGTGTGTGTGAGTGTGTGTGTGTGTGTGTGTGTGTGTGCATGTGGGTGTGTGTGTGTGTGTGTGAGTGCGTGTGTGTGTGTGTGTGTGTGTGTGTGTGAGTGTGTGTGTGTGTGTGTGTGTGTGTGTGTGCATGTGGGTGTGTGTGTGTGTGTGTGTGTGTGTGTGTGAGTGCGTGTTTGTGTGTCTGTGTGTGTGTGTGTGTGTGTGTGTGTGTGTGTGTGTGAGTGCGTGTGTGTGTATGTGTGAGTGCGTGTGTGTGTGTGAGTGCGGGTGTGTGTGTGTGTGTGTGTGCGTGTGTGAGTGTGTGAGTGCGTGTGTGTGTGTGTGTGAGTGTGTGTGTGTGTGTGTGTGTGTGTGTGTGTGTGTGTGTGTGTGTGTGTGTGTGTGTGTGTGTGTGTGTGAGTGCGTGTGTGTGTGTGTGTGTGAGTTCGTGTGTGTGTGTGAGTGCGTGTGTGTGTGTGAGTGCGTGTGCGGGTGTGTGTGTGTGTGTGTGTGTGTGTGAGTGAGTGTGTGTGTGTGTGAGTGTGTGTGTGTGTGTGTGTGTGTGTGTGTGTGGGTGTGTGTGTGTGTGTGTGTGTGTTACCTGCAGGAAGTCGTCCAGCTGCTGCAGCAGCTCCGTGTCTCTCCGTACGCTCTCCTCCACTGAGCGCGTGCGAGACGTCAGCAGCTGCAGTTCACCGTCCAGCGTCTCCAAGGAGATCCTGAAAAAATAATGGAAAAAAACAAGAATAAACTATGACACTGAAACAGTGTCTTTTTGTACTCGGATATTTGAGGAGCTCCAAGAAGTCTGGGGGACCCTGGACGAGAACGTCTGTATGAAGCGAATGTGTATATGTATTTCTTGTGTGATAGTTACAAAGCTCAGGTAAAAGAGAAAAGAAACACAAGACACTCACAAAATGTCCATCAAAAGATTCGAAGGATGACGGACAAAGAAACAAACAAATAGTACAAAGAGACACAAAATGTCCATGAGCATAAAAAGCAACCACGAAAAGATGATAGATGACCCCAGATGGACACAATAGAATCAGGACCACATGCAAAATGTCCACAAACAAACAAAAAGAGACGATAGAAAAGGATCATAAATTACCACAAAAGGATCATAAATTCACATAGAACGACCACAGAGACACAGAATGATGAAGCACGACGACTTTAAAATCAGCAGAGATGCAAAGGGGCTTCAGTGGCAGGCAGGGGGCGCTGTTGCGGAGCAAATGAGGTGCAGAGAGGTTTCCAGGTGAGCGTGTGTGACCTCACCTGGCTGCAGCCTGGACGTGACTCAGCTTCAGGGGAAAGTCCAGCAGCCGCTCGTCCTTTTTCTGAGCTTCCTGAAGGAGAGAGGAAGAGTTTCAAATGATCTGTACTGAGCCCTGTCACACACGCACGCGCACACACACACACACACTGACCAGGGCGACAAAGTGCAGCAGGTTCATGCCCGGTTTGTTGGCCTTGGTGTCGGCCAGCGACAGGAGGGACGACAGCTTGAAGCCCACGGCGTTTCCTGCGTAGCCTCCCTGCAACACACAGCGAACACAATCAGACACACACAGACATTGTGCATCTGCGTGTTGTTTTCTGCTCTTAAAGGTGACATATCATGCAAAGACTGTTCATCCTGCCGCTGCAGCTCAAAGTAAAACATTGTCTTTGTTCGTCGTCTAATGACTTATTCATGCCGTTGTTCTTTCCCCCACTCACAGCGTTGAGGATGTTACCCGCCTGCAGCACCAGGTGGAGAACAGCATGCAGCTCCTCGCAACTCATCAACTCTGGAGGACGCACACACAGAGAGAGAGAGAGAGAGAGAGAGAGAGACGTCTTCATTTGCATCAACCGACGAGCTGTTCAAAAAGCATCGGCTGCCGGAAAAAACACTGTGTGGAAGAAGATTAAATTACAGGGAGACGAAGAGAGAAACACCTTCACGAGAGCATCACAGAGTGTGAGTGCGTGTGTGTGTGTGTGTGTGTCATCACCAGCAGCGTGGACAAGTTATCAAGTTCACACACACTGATAAAAATAAACCAGGTGTCAGTCTATATTGTGTGAGGAGTGTGTGAGAGGGGAGGAGAGAGTTCCCCGTAGACTGAACACTGATGCTCCCCTCTGCATGTTATACATCCCACTATGTCTTTGTGAATTTGTGACAATGCACCGAACAGAGAGCCAGAAGTTAGTTTAGTTAGTATCTGGGTCTTTTCATGGGATTAAGCTTCGACTTCCACAGTTGTTGAAGTTGTGGAGATGTAAACCGCACTGACGCTACCTTCGGTGGCGGAGCGAAGGATCCTGATGTCTCGCCTCATGGCGTCGCACGCCGCGGGGAACTCCTCCTTCAACAGCATGGACTCGATCCGGACTGAGAAGCTACAGACAGAGAGAAGAAGGAACGAACACTTTATGATCTGTGCAGCCTGGAAAGGACAGGAACAAGCTACACAGACGGTGATGAGGGAGGAAAAGGAAATGCAAATTCAGAGCACATTTATCATCACAACTTCACGCCTCGTCTGCTGTTACACCAGAGACGGTGAAGGCTGGAAGAAGTCTGCATTCTTGTGATGTTCAAAAATGCTTAACGTGAAAAACGCTCATAACGTCACTTAACGTGCCAAAGCAGCGATCGATGACGACCAAATTCACACCCGTCGGAAAAAATGTAAAGCGCGAAATCATATAAATTGTGGACGTGAACTTACATGAAGCGCTTTTCCCATTGACGCACATTAACTGACGTTAAGGCTTTTCATTCTAACGAGCTCCTATGGAGAGGAAAACACAATAATGTAAGATAACGTCTATAATCATATGATTTTCGGTTTTGATTTTTTTGACGGGGGTAAGTGTGACGAGACGTGTCTGTGAGAAATGTGGGGATCATTGATTGATGCTTTAGCACAGCAAGTGACGTTAAGCGTTTTTTACATTTATCACGAGAAGCGTTTATCACGTGTTTTTTCACGTTAAGCATTTTTCTCGTTCAGCGTTTATCACGTTAATCGTTGTCACGTTAACAACGTCCCTTCGTTCTTCACTTAGGGTCTCGTAACTCGTTTCGCTAGCTCTCCAAGGGGTTCCACGTCAAAAGCAGCAATTTCACGGATCACATTGTGTCGATGAAAATGAAAACCGATCTGGCGCGTTCAGGTTTCGGGCGTCTATACCTGGGGAGCTGGACCAGCAGGTACACGAAGGAATCGGCCAATGAGAGCTTCGAGACGTCGCCCCGGAACGACTTGAGCGTCTTCACCTGCAGCAGAGGAGAAGCACGTGAAAGATGCAAACATGGTGACAGTTGAAATCCCAGTGATCCGATTGACGCGTGAGGTCGCGCGCGTGTGTGTGTGTGTGCGTGTGTGTGTGTGTGCGTGTGTGTTTATGTATGTGCGTGCGTGCGTGCGTGCGTGTGTGCGTGCGTGTGCGTGTGTGTTTGTGCGTGTGTTCATGTGCGTGTGTGTGTGCGTGTGTTCATGTGTGTGTGTGTGTGTGTTTGTGTTCATGTGCGTGCGTCACCTCTTCCGTCTCCGGCAGCAGTTTGAGCAGCTCTCTCAGAGGCTCCGCCCCGTACGGCTCGCCGTTGCCATGGCGGATATCGTCCACTATCGTCCGACTGGACCTGGAAGAGGAAGGACGCTTTGACTGTCAAACTCTCAGGGACAAAACTGATCAGACGTTCGTGGAGACACAGTCAGCCGTCACTCGTGGCGTCCGCCTCCCTCATGCCTCCATGTCTCTTGCGGCGTGTTGGGTAATCATCCGTCGACATGGTGATGCAGCCAATACAACACAAACACATCCAGGACACCGTCTGCTGCCGCTGCCCTCCGTCCAGAGGTCACCACACAAACCTCCGGGGTTCACACGCAAAACCTCCGACTTACGTATTAGAGCTCAAACGTCCGTCAAGGCCCAACGCTCCAAAACACACTCATTTACATCAGTCCACTAAATATCTGCCTGTCTGATTTGTATTCTTATTTGGTCCATGTTCCATCCTTCCACCAGGTTCTGTGTAAATCCGTACCAAGGTTTTTGCTTAATCCTGTTGGCAACAGACTGCACCATAGTGCTGTTGTGTATCTCTTAGTGGATGTTTGGTCTCTTAGTGGATGTTTGGTCTCCTTGTGGCTGTTTTTTGTCTCCAAGTGGCTGTTTTGTGTCTCCAAGTGGCTGTTTTGTGTATTTCTTAGTGGCTGTTTTCGTCTCTTTGTGGCTTTTTGGTCTCTCCCGTTCAGTAACGTTTTGCAGTGGAAGCCCGGGGCCCTTCCTGAACTCTGTGCCCCCGTCGGTCCGTCCAGTGACCTGCTGCTCTGATGTGATGTGGAAACGTGTCCCGAGTGTTTCTGTCTTCCTTCACAACACGCCGGCATCACCACATCTGTTTACCCATAACACCTTGGGATGAGGGCGAGGAGACACATCACGCCATCGCTCTCTCTCTCTCTCTCTCTCTCTCTCTCTCTCTCTCTCTCTCCCTCACACACACACACACACACACACACACACATCCTATCTGTTAACAACGTGTTAATTCACAACCATAAGTGACACGTCTTCTTTTTTCCCCCTTAGCAGATCATTCCTGCCATGACTCTGCAGTTGTCAAATCACGGTCTTGTGGTTTTATTAACTGCTGTTCAGTGGTTGGGGATCTAAAGTAATGATTTACCAACTGTTTCCACTGCACTCTTTTTGTGAAAAACGGAAAAATAAAATCAAGTGGAAGGAAACAGGCTTTGAT
>NC_061526.1:8997500-9017500 GCF_022379125.1 Scophthalmus maximus
CTGCATGTTCTTCATTCCAAATATGCATATTCTTAGAGATCATAGGTAATCAGTTGTAAAAATAATCCATGGTTTTAATGTGTTATTTATGACAAATTGTGATATATTAATGTGCTGAGCAAAAGAAAAGACCATAAAGAAGTTGTAGGGCTTTAAATGTTGGTTCTCAATATTATTAATTTCAAAAATGTTTCCAGGTTTTAACTGTATATTTTCCCTCCTGTGCAGCAGCTCAAAGGCTGAAAGGAAAAATTCAGAGAGAAAAGAAACACGTTCAGAATAAACCGAGACCAATTATTGCGATAGCACCACTCACACCTCGTCAGACTGATTAACACCGATGACAGCGTCGCGCCATGAAGCTGCTGCCGGAGCTCCGATGAGTAGATTGGACGGAGCGAGAGGAAACTGCTCCAGACAGCAACACATGAGTCACAGCAGGATTTAAATTCTTTATTTTCTCTTCTCTTTGCTGGGATTTTCTTGAGGTTTACAGGCTGCCGGGCTGTTGCTCAGCAGTCTGACAGATTAGCTTCCACACGTTCTCCAGCAGTGACAGGATTACAGCGGCGGGTCGTCCTCGCACTGGAGGAAGGGGATGTACAGCGATCCAGAGGCTGACTGGAAACGACACAGGTCCAGAAAGTCTGCTGAAGTGTCTCAGAGACGATATACAAAATGATCCAGAACCATCTCCCGAGGCAGAGGAAGCTATAGGAAGTCGAACTGGATTCGATATCGTAAAAACGACTATTTCCAAGGTCAATCATAACTTTCATGCTCAGGTTAAGAATCATCTAGATCCACCTACAGACACAATGAAATGAACCTAAAACTAATTATGGCTTACTTATTAAATTACTAACATACCCACCAATACATATCCAAGAGTCTTTCCAAATATCCCAAGAACATCCAATCAACTTCCCCTCAAACCACCAATAAATATCCAAGAAACATCCCGTAACACACCAATAAATATCCAAGAATCATCCAATAAATCATCAATATGCAAGAATCCTCTCAGATGTCCCAAGAACATCCGAGAAACTCCCAATAATTCACCAATAAATTTCCAAGAATCTTCCAAGATATCAATATCCTAAGAACATTCAAGAAACTGCCAATAAACCACCAATAAATTGCCAAGAATCTTCCCATAAGACTCCAATAAATATCCAAGAGTCTTCCAAGATGTCAACATCCCAAGAACATCCAAGAAACTACCAATACATACTCAAAAATGAACAAAACACTACTTAATGTGAGAGAAACCAGCAAAGAATCAATAACTGCCTATGAAACTATGTAGAAACTGTGTCCGGGGTCTATTCAGAGCCACAGGTGTTGGACACAGCCAACAACACACTCTCTCTGTCGCCCTGGAAACCACTGTAAAACTCCCTGTGGAGGAGAAAGCCTCTGTCTTATATACCAGACAAACAGCAGTAAACACAGTGTGTGTGGGGGTTGAGGGGGGTGGTGGAGGTGTTGGGGTATGGGGGTTTGAGCGAGGACCCCCCACATTGATGTGGCTTTCTGACCAACATTAGCATGAAAAAAACACATCTGTTCTGGCTCTATTGTGCCAAAAAAGTTGTAAAAGAATAGAAGAAAATCTGCTTTAAAAATCTCCGCTGAGTTACCGATCATTTCTCGTCTTTAGCAGAGGAGGAGATTAGAAAGTTTACTGCTGTGGTTTTTACAGTCGGGGAGGCGTCAAGCAGAGCAAACGGCTGGGCGAGCATCGCTGTGGGTTGCCATGGAGATAAAGAGAGTGAAAGACAAGACGGATGGTCCCAAACACCGTCCTTGTATCTAAGATGTCATTCTGCAGTGTCTTCAGTTGGACATCCAGGCAGGTCAGGGGTCACACTGTCCTTCTAGGAAAAACTAATAAAGAATTAATTGACCGGCGGCCATTTTCCTCTGACGTCGCGCTCTGGGTGGGAAGTTCAGAATGACCTCGTCCTGCTCTCATCCAGGCTACAAGTCCTATGAACAGATTCAATCTGTCAAATGTGTGATTTCACTGCTTCCTGGTTGGTCGGCAACTAGAATCTGGAAGGACAATGTTTCATTTCATGATGAGACAACATAGCTCATTAGCTACGATTAGACAACAGCTAACGTTAGCGTTCAACCACTTCCCGGCTAACATTTATTGTTTGATACTGTTACTTGACACAAAGGGGAAATTTGTTTAATCCTGAAATATCGATGCACATCTTGAACTCATTTGTTTAAGCCTTGGAGGTGAAAATGCACTGGAATCAAGCTTGAAATCTAAATGCTACATCCGATGCTAAAGTGCCTTGGAACAAAAGGTTGTGTCGGATGTAAACTGTTGTAACTGTTGAACATTAGCATAATGTCACATAACGTTACCGACTCCACCAGAACATTTCTAATGTCGGGAGAAAGACGCCACGACAGCTAACGTTACGCCTGCTAGCTTGATTACGATGCATTTTACTTCCAGGCAGGAAGTAAGGAGGAAGTGGCTAAATGCTAACATTTAGCGTTTTTGATTTAATCGTAGCTAATGAGCTAACAAAGATGTTGTTTTAGCTTGAAACATGGTCTGAATTAAAAACGCCCGTCGTCTCCAGTAACGTTAGCTAGGAAGTGGCTAAATGCTAAGGTTGGCGGTTTTTCGAAGGGCAGCTGACGTTGTTTCATATTGACACATGGTTTGCTGTTTCTCTCTCCGGATTCTATCTTCCGTTGCTCATCGATCGGGAAGCAGCGGAAATAACAGTTTGTGGGATTCCCCGTGTTCAGGTACAACGTGACGTCGTTACACAACAGAGTTTGAGCTTCACACGGCGGCCATTTTCCTCCGTCGCCACGCGCCGTGTGAAGCTCAAACTCTGTTGTGTAACGACGTCACGTTGTACCTGAACACGGGGAATCCCACAAACTGTTATTTCCGAATATGGTTGATTAGTCATGCACTTTAATTAAAGGTACAGATGACAAGTGTCCGCTCTGGTCTCCTCCGACTGCACCTGAGAGCGAGACGTCAAATGATTCATTGCACATTGGATTGGAGCTTAATTTATCTTAGGAGAGCAGTTCTGTTGAAATGATCGCCCCCAAAAATGTACATATACAGGTTCACGGTTACACAAAGACGCTTGTGTTCGTGGATTATCCCCCAGGCGTACATTTGATAATCATCTTAATCTTCTGCACTTGAAGGCCACATCAAATATAGCGTTAATGCTCTTTCCACATGTGACACAAAAGCACAGAAGTATTTCTGTCGAATAAAGCGGATATATATTTATTTTTTCTCCAAGCAGCTTGGTGGATTTTCAGTTTTTCTGAAGTCTACGTTGGAGGAGTGAAAGATCGTGTTGCACAACCAGGCCTGCGAATGAATGCATCCGAGCGCCACGGGATTAAAATTAATAGCTTTCTGAATGGAGTCTGGTGTGAAAGAAAGAGAGCAAGCTGATTGTAGTTGGAGGAGCTGCTGTGCAAACTAAAAGTTGAAAGTCCAGTCCTCGTGCGGCAAATCTGCTCTTTCTGAAGTGCCCTCGAGCAGCACACGCCCATGAGGAGCGTCGGGTTTCACATGTGCTCACTTCAATTTAATGGGATTGAAACAAATGTCAAGTTACGAATAAAACTGGATTCAGGCTCGTGTCCTGTTTTTACGTGAGTTTCTTGTGTTTGTAGAATTTCATCAACCTGATGGATTGATGTCAAATTATTTGATTTCAACTAAAGTGCAGTAACAAACTGTGTATTCTTCATGTGTTACTATTGCTAATGCTCTGTATATAATATTTATATATCTTTTTTTATTTTATGTTATATTTTGTTCATACCCATTGCTTTTTTAAATTTCTTTCTATATAATTCTGTCCACTTTGCTGCTGTAATGTCCAAATTTCCCAATTGTGGGACGAATAAAGGTTGATCATTATTATTATTATCTTATCTTATCTTAAATTTCAGATTATTTTATTCTGTTTTATGTTGATTTAATTGGACGATCAATAATACAACTGTCTGATCAGGTGCCCTTACGGACAAGGTGTGAGACAGAAGAGAAGAGAAGCTACTTAATGTGTAAAGACACAACAGTCATCACAAACACTCTGAATAACCAATTTATGTCCCTGCAATGGTCCGGTCATCAATATCCAAATAGTTTGAGAATTGATTCATCAGTTATAGCTGCTTTTTTGTTAATAGATTTTTTGCAAAAATTCAGAAAATTTGATGGTTTAAATTCTGCTTTGGACGGTTGATTCCATATCTTTAGCTCATGGACTGTCGACGTGCAAAACAAGACAGAGAAAATCATTGGCATATTAATTGATGATGAAAATATCATCATCAGGCCTAAAAAGAATTTTTTTAAGATAACAGTAACGTATCAAATACTAATCAATCATTGTTTTGTAATTATTATTATTGAGAGTTAACGTCATAAACCATACCTCAAAATCACTTAGAAATATAAAAGATAATCATGGTGCATAAAAATATCAAAAGGGCAGAAAATACTTTGACATGACGTCATATACACCACATGACGTCATATACACATCTGTACAGATGAGCAAATATTTGTTTATCCATCATCATTATTATTATTATTATTATTATTATCATCATTATTATTAGAAAAGTCATGACGACAACACAAATGGATAAAGTCACCTGTGGCTGCAAAACATATATGATATATGATATATTCTAGAAATATTGACATGACCACCAAGAGATTGATACAATGACGCACAAACATGAAACCATAAATAAGACATCAGGCAACATCCAGGGAGCAGAATTTAAAAACTTCAGAGGATATTTATCACATTCAAATTAGACACGAGTGTCTCACAAACACCGCCGAAGTGTCTGAGGGGCTGAACTCCACTGGACGAATCACAATGGGAATATCACAGGATTATTATGGGGGTTGATTGTGCATTTATTCCAGGAAACTGTAGCAATGTGCACGAGGTCTGGTCGGTGGCGAGGAGCCGCCGTGTTTAACAGGTTGTTCGCCTCCAGAGTCGATGCTCGTGAACCGGCTGTTGCCGAATTAATATTCGGAAAAAAGAAAGAAAGAAAAGCGACTTTGTGCGTTAATGTGTGTTTGTGTTTCCATGTAAACTCACCGGTTCCCGCGGCGCCGACGCTCCGGCGAAGAACTCCTGTTAAAAAGGGGCAAATTTACAGGAAAACAACAATCCACCGACCCCGTTCGTCTCCGGTTCACATCCACGAGCAGCGCGCGCGGTGAGACCGACCGACCCGCCGTAACCGGCTGTGTGCGCGTGCGTGAGAGAGAGAGAGGGAGAGAGAGAGAGAGAGAGAGGGAGGGAGGGAGGTGGGGACCTGTCAGCCTGCGCATGCGTGATCACTCAGGTGGAAGGGAAAGTGCTTTCTGCCGGACACGCCCACCTGCTGGCACACACACACACACACACTCACAAACACACTCACACACACACTCACCCAAACACACTCACACACACACACTCACACACACACTCACACACACACTCACACACACTCACCCAAACACACTCACACACGCACACACACTCACACACACACAGGAAGTGATGTCCCCATAAAGTAGATAATTGATTTTAAGGTGAAGAGTTGGTTCGAGGTTTTTGCAGTTAGTTAGTACTTCCTAGTGTGTGTGAGTGTGTGTGTGAGTATGTGTGTCTGTGTGTGTGTGGCCCAGATAAGTTCTACGAGCCCCACCCTTTGCAAAAAAACAGTCAGGATTCCCTCCACACACACTCACACACACGAGTGCGTTTAACCGAATCTATTAGCTATATGCTAGCAGCTCGTTGAGGCTAAGCGCAGCGATGCTTTGGGCTACACGCTAACACCGCTGTGCTAACAAGCACACAATAACAATTGCTAACATGCTAATGTTTTAGCGGGCCACGTTCGCCATCTTAGTTTTGTGCAGCCGAGGCTGATGGGAATATTTTTTGCAGTTTTTTCGGTCATACAAACAAAAATATAAGACAAAGTTTGTTATCAGAGTCCTCATCTGGGGACCATGAATATCTGGCCCAGATTTCGTGGCTCTCTGTGTGTCTCATAGTTGATGTTTCTGATTGTGAAAGACTTGAAGTGTTTGGGGAAAATGAGCCTGGAAGAATCAGGTTTGTGCGTCGGCGTTGCCATGTGAACAATTGTCTGTCTTCAAAGTGATGGGAGCAACGATACACAAACACACCACCAGTTTTTTTTATTCTACGATCACACATACACTGCATACTAATCGCATATTCGTTGTGAATCAGCAAAAAGTATTACACTGCGTCCAAGTTTTTTGTTTTTATCTTTTGTCCAGTGGTGAAAGAAATACTCTTTGGAATTAAATAAAATTAATACATTTTGCAGTTATAAAAGTAGTAATACCACAGTGTAGAAATACTCACTGTAAAAATACAAGTACTAAAAGTAAAAGTACGCGTTATGCATCGTGTCCCATGTCTTCATAACAACGATAGCTGCGAATAGAACTTTGCCTTTATGTAAAATGTAAATAAAAAAATTGGAGCAAAATTGCATAGTAATCGTCAGCAATCTTCCAAGGTAATGATAGTGGGGAAAAAATTATTGACCTTTCACCTTCATATTAAAGTAGATCTTTAACATTTAAAGATAACAGGCGAAGAAATATTTCAGAATGTGTAAGAGTGAAACCAGAGTTGAACTGAAAGTTAAAAAAACAAACAGTGGACTAAGTGCTTCCCTACTGTACAGTAACACCATTATTGTTGCATCATATTTTTTTGCACAGAAAATATTTATTTGTCAGTTTTATCACACACACATTTTCAAAAAGATAAAAAACAATAGGTATGTGTGGACATTTTGGTCCTTGTTTGGGAATTACGACCCAAAGGAAATAGCTCTTTATTTTTGGTCGTACTATAAACAAGCATGCGACTGGTCTGGGGTCAGCAGTCCACTTCTGAGAGGATCTTCACAAACCAAGTTTGAGATCAATCTGTTCTCGGGGAAAATCCAGGGCACCACAACGATGCACCTGCACCAGGAAAGTCCCCAAAACATTTATTCCCCCCGCTGAAAGTCCCAAATCTTTCCTCAACAGTTGGCAACAGTCGTACAGAATAATAAAGTACCTACTTTTGCTTTTTTTTTTTTACAGTGGAAAAATACAACAAACAGAAAAAAAAATCTTTTGTACGTTTTTTTCTTTCTTTGGCATAGTAGAATACATTACAACAAGGTTTAAATTCATTTAAAACAGCTGTTTTACATTTCTTAATTGAGAGGAGTTGCCTTTCAAGGCAAAATTCAGTTTCACAGAGTTTCACAAGAAAGTCAAGAAAAGTAACAGACAGAGTAAATGTCCCTTTTCAGGCAAGAAGATTATTGGACATTATTGCACAAAAGCATCAACACTCCTTGCATAATTGTTGTTGTTGTTGTTGTTGTTTTTGTCAGGCCTGAGGTAAAGTGATGCAAACAAAACACACATTCACACAAGTCAACCAAACATTCACCGAACATGTCGTCATACAGAACCGTGAGAAATATCTGAGGCAGATATACTTTATCCTTTTAGAGTTCCAGTTTACATGCAATCGGGATATGTTTCATAATATATGTAATGAAGACGTAGAGGGAATTTTAATAAAAGGCTTTTGTACTTTGTGGTTATACACGTGTACATGTTTGAGATTTTTTGGCCAAACAATGTGTCTCACGTTCACGAGTGTGGGACGACCGGACGACCGGACGGACGGCGGGCGGACCACCGGGAAACATAACGCCGTGGCTGTTGCCAGAGTCATAACACAAAAAAATATCAGCGCATATTATCATTTTCTGCTAAACGGAATAAATTTTCCCTCAGTCTTTACCGACACAGTATTTCAACATGATTCAAAAAGCTTTTTCAACCCCTCCATTCCATAGTGTTCATAAGAAATGTATTGTTTTTTAAAGTTTAATGCTACAGTTGTATCTATGTAGCAAACCGAAGAACAAAAAAGCTGATACGCAGATGATGATGTCGCGTTTCATTAGACATTTGCTACCAATGAAATGTTGGCTACAACCAACCTTTCCTCACGGACAAACCACACAACATCGTCAGCGTACAGCAACATTTTTGGTTTGGGGCAACCGCTGAAATCAACTTTGGTCTCGTTTAGTATTTAGTAAAGTTTACGTTAGTAACGTTAAAAACTCTATAAAACTGCAGCCTGAATGTTTTCTTAAACAATGAAAAGGGGAAAGACAGACAATTCAAGGAGAGATCTGAACAGCTCGGCGCTTAGTGGAACCGACTGAAGGAGCCAAACCTCGACGTAGAGGTGAGGAACAAACCAGTCCTTGTGAACAATCGAGGCTGTTTTCCAGGCAGTGAAGTGTTGACCCACTCAGTTTCTAACTGCAGTGGCGGAGGATTTTCTTAAAAGTTCAAAAAGAGGCTTAGTGCCTCACAGAGGATTAGATGGATTTACTCCCCAACACACTGAGAGAGAGGCAAGAAAAAAAAAACCTGGGGAGGGGTTCATCATAACACATGTGCTTGTTAAACAGGTCAGAGGTCACAAGTAGTGTACATCTGAACAACCCAGCACCCAGAAAAAAACACGCTCAGCTTCTTGCTTTCCCTCTAAAGTCTCTAACGACATGTTTCCAGAGATACAAAATCAAATACCCCTCTGGCATAAATGACCTTTTTCACCCTACTAGCAATCCTACAATGACAAAGACATTATCCCGAATCAAGCATCTCCCAAAATAGTGTCCAAGAATCCCCCAAAAACATCTAAGTCCGTCCACCTGGCGAATAGTTGCGTTGTCTTTGGATTGGTTAACTCTCCTCCAGCCAGGAGGGGGCGCCCACGCCCACGTCGGGGCTGCTGAGCCGCTCGCCCGCCTGCCGGATGTTCTGCTGGAGGAAGCGGTGACACGATGAACTGTTGGTCGCCATGGCGCCGTGAAGCAGCCACAGCTGGTTGTGCAGGACTTTGACCTTCACAACCGAGAGAGAGAGAGAGAGAGAGAGAGAGAGAGAGAGAAAGAGAGAACATCGTCAAGTCCATAACTTATTTATTTTTTATGAACCTTTGTGGATTATTTTTGGATTCTTAAAATTTCACACAGGCCACACACCAAATTTAAATATTTTCCAAAGATAGTTATTTATTTATTTATACAAAATACCTCATTTGTAAATAGCGTTATTTAGGAGAGGTGACAGACTTTGATTCTATATTTTAATACTAGCCACTTTATGGGTTTTATAGAATGATTATCAAAATCTATCCTGTAGAGCTGCTGATCTTAAGACAACATTTAATATTTCATAAATGACATCAAGAAATGTTTATATATCTCAAAAGTGGGTATTTTTTGGCCTTACACTTACGCGTGATCTGTAAAGTTGGTAGATCATCAAGAGACAGATACAGATTTTTTGGGGGGGGTCATGAGGATACAGACATTAGGGAGTAAAAACATTTTACACACAAAGCAAACAAACACTGGTACAATTTGTTTCAATCAACTGATTTTTCTTGACCAACTGATGAATCGTTCGGGCTCTAACCGTACAGCGTCGTGTGAAACTACAAACGCTCTCACCTTGTTCTCCTGTAGCAGCTTGACTTTGACGGACAGGTCCTCTCGGACCCTCTGGTACCGCTCCCTCTGGCTCTGGAAGTCCTTCTGCGCCTGCTCCAGTTTGGGCAGGGTGACGGCGTCTCGCGGCCCCAGGTTCAGCTCCTCCAGGTCGACCCGGTACGCGTCGTACTCGATCCTGAAAGAACGGACGGTAACGGCAACAGTTAACGGGCAACACTCTTCCCTTTTTCCCCACAACCCCTGACGTTGGATTGGTGCGTTTCCACCCACCTGGCGGCCTCGTACTGCCGGACGCTGACCATGGTGTCCTCCATGGTCCTGTTGACCAGCGTGTTCATGTCGGCGGTGAAGGAGTTGATGGCGGCCGTCAGGGTCTCGCCGCTCTTGCACAGGAACTTCTGAGCCTCCGCGTTCATGCCGAACTCCACCTGATGCCACGTATCAAGACGCTGAGGTTAGGGTTCGTTCTCTATGTAATATCCATCTGTAATCTATCGTCTTCGTCATCTAACGGTATTTTCTCTGTGACTCACGTGCAGCGCGGGCGTCTTGAGGCCGAGCTCGGCGAAGGCGTCGCCCAGCGTCTTCTGCGTCGCCGCCAGCTGGGCGACCTGGTCGGCCAGCGTCTGCGCGAGCTTGGTCGCCTGGTCGAAGCGCCGCCGGTCGTCTTTGAGCAGCTCGAGCCGCGGCTCCAGGTCCAGGTCCACCGTGCGCGAGCCGCGGCCGAGCTTCTCCGACAGCGCCTGTCTGGTACACTGCACAGAGAGAGAGGGAGGGAGGCAGTTAGAGCTGATCATTGTTATTGATTATAGTTATTGATTGTATCTGATCGGTTCGAGTCCTCTCACCTTATAGGTGGTGATGCTCCACTTGCGGACTTGCTGCAGCTTCTCGCTGGCCGGGTTCCTGCCTTGAACGACCACGGGTCCACTTCCTGGAGTCTGTGATGTCACAGGGAGGTCTGGGGGGGGGGGGTCATAAAATTTGAAATTTGAAAAAAAACTTGATCCGTTGAGTTGCCGAATTGTCAACCATCCACATCACATCTTATTAAAATTCTATTAAAATCTTTCCCCATCGCTATTTTACCTTCGCTCTGCCCCGTTTCCATGGGGACCTCGGCCGTGGCGTCAGCCGGACAGGAGGCGATGCCGCCATTGCCGTGGTTACAGATACCATTTGATTCCTATAGAAAAGAAAAGAAAAAGAAAATCAAACCTGAATCCTTTCAAATCAATAACTCTCTTTCGTCATTCACACGAGACTGAAGTTACTTTTTTTCATATCGTAATATTGTCATTCCATCATGACGTCGTCATGTGATTTATTGATTGCTGCACTTTTCCCCAGCTGGAGCTCAAATGTCCGACAGCCCTCGAATGCAGCGCGAGCCTCACTTCCTGCATGAGGAGCATCACCAGTAATCAACAGTGAAAAGGTCAAAAGGTGAAGAGTCAAAGCCACGGTGGGGGGGTCGCCGTGGGAACAGGAGCAGCCAACGGCAGCCAATCAGAAACCAGATCAAAAGGTTGTGTGGTTGCCGCGGAGATGACGGCTCCCCCGTTGGGATCGGTGGCAGGTGGAGAGGTCAGAGGTCAGCGGAGCTCACCTGACGCGGATGAGCGGTAATGACACACGCGTTTGTCCTGGTGTCTTTGTGAGGACCCTCGTTCTCAGGACCTTGACGTCAAACTGAACCTGAACTCCTCAAACTCACTCGGACCTTTTGAATATTTGTGGCAAAGTGAGGACGGGACAAAATGTCCACTGCCCTTCATCCAGCGATGCTCTTTCCAAAGGTCACCGGTGCCGAGGTTTTCTTCTGTGAACCCCACTCCCCAAAGGCTAATGCCGTTTCTCGCCATTTCAATCCTGGATTAATCCTGGTTGAGCATCTTGGCAAACGATATACAGATTCACACATCCACTACTTTCAGATCAACATGATCTGGAGTCGTGTTTGTGTCCATCAGGTGAAACTGAGGCTCCGCCTCCTTCAGAGGCCAACATAGGAGACTGATTTCACGTTGAATTACGTCGCATCACGCTGCCAGAAACCGGAAATGGAATCGGCGGTGCGCCACCATAAAGTGTCCCCTGTCGGTCGCGCACTTTGTTGCGTTTTGCAACTTTACCACCAGATGCCGCCAGAAAATTACAAAGATGACACACTGGGGCTTTGAAGCTTCGTGTGGACGAAGCCTCTCGGATTATAAAGTATTTCCCATCAGCTGCTGTTGGTTCTCATTGCTGCTCTGCACACAGGTGAGTCACCTGTCACCTGTCCATCCGCTCACTTTCACCGTTTATCACGGCGCTGGGGTTTTGTCGCCATGACAACCCCTGATAACATTGTGGCTGCGCCTTGTTCCTCGTACTTAACAACTGCAAGGAAACAAATGAATCAACTGCATGTCCTGTTTTATTCCTGATCTCACGCCCACCGACGGTCCACAGCTGTGTGGAGCAACCTGGTGCATAAAAACAATATTTAGACCATATAAAAAAACATCTTTCCTGCATTTTGCAGATGAACAAAACAACCACAAGTATGAATCAATGTATATGAACAAAAACCCGGGTTTACAGTCAAACAACAGTAAAACAGTTTGATAAAGTAGCAGCTGGAGTTGTTTGGTGTGATTGACAGAGATGTACAGTAACAGTGGTTTCCATGGCGTCTCACCCAGGGAGGAGTTTCTTCCTCTGTGGTGTCACACGCCAGGTTGACGCCTCGTCTCTGCTCCGCCACCTCCATCTTCTTCTTCTTCTTCTTCTTCCCTGACAGATGAAACAAAAAACATCTTTCAATTCACTGATTTTAAAAAGAATATATTATTAAATATTATTATTATTTTATTATGTAATTAATGAAAATGTTCCTTCATATGTTTTTTTTAGTAAATCTATGGGACATTGCTGTACTGTATTAAGTAGTTAATTTCTTTAATTAAAAATATAGATTTTTGCTTATTCATTAAAAAAAATGGAGTAACATTTTTTACAATTTTCTTTCCATTTTAACTCATCTAAATACTGTGGCAACAAAATATTTTCTTGATCATTTCTTTCAGAAAATACTTAGAAATATGTGAACATTTGCAATAAGTATATATATATATATATGTTTTCATGTGCACAGCTGAAGTACAGAGCTCAGTGTCTGTCGACCGGCAGAGTCGATGTGGGTAAACGGCGACACCTAGTGGTGAAAAAGCAGATGCACACAAACATGACAACAAACCGTGTCTCGGCTGTTTTGTCCAAACTGAACCACATATGATCAATAATCAACCACGAAATAAAATAAACTATATTCATCTACATCACCTGAATCAGGGTTTGGTTTTGTTTTTACCTGAACCTGCTTTAGAAATTACATGTCTTTGCCATAATAATAATAATATAGTCAAGAATATCTACTATATATGTATATATATATATATATCTATATAAATATTTTTAATAGTAGATATTTAACTCCCCAATATCGGCATTGGCATCGGTTGTAATAAAGCGATATCGATCAGACTATAAAGATAATCCTTTTTTGATAATATCATTTATGTATTGATCCCCATGGTGGGAATGCAGGATAATCAATATCTATGAACTCATCACACTTTAGCTTCCGAAAATAATATAGTTTTAATTTCCTTTTACAACAGACGTTCAACTAATTAGACACAAAATGTCAGAAATACTTTAGTGAAGGTTTTATTGTTTCTTTCACCGAGGCTGGACAGAATAATAGGAACACCTGAGTGGATCAACACAACAACAACAACACACGTCACACTTCAGCCTCACTTTGAATCTGACAAACTGATTTTTAAAAAAGTTTTTTTATCAGGTAAACTTTGTGAAACTCTCTGAAACTCACTGAAACTCTTGTGTCCTGATGATCCAGGTGGAAACTTCAGCCTCCATACAAACGAGTCAGACGTGTTTCATATCAAAGACTCATATTCAATCACAATCAACGGTTTTTGACTTTAACGAGATGAAACCGACTCACGAAGGTTCTAACTGTTGTTGCTTTTTTACCTTCACGGTTTGTAAAACGAACTTCCTCTTCCTCTTTCTTCCTCTTCCTCTTTCTTCCTCTTCCTCTGCCGCGTCAACGCCTCATTTTTCAAAATATGAACGAACTGGAGAATAATAAAGTTGTGAAGCTGAAACAGAAAAGAGAAGAAGACTCAAACACCCGGAAGTGTTTTCTAGAGGGGTTTTTTTCTCGAGGATGTTCGATTTTCGACACAGTGCTCACCGGCGGGGGGCGGTGACGTTCCGAGGTTAGTCACCGCCTCCTGAGCGCGGATGAGACCCCGACCAAACGGACTGTGCTGGGTTTCAGAACAAGCGCACAGATTCTCCAATAAAAAAAAATTACAACAGAATCAAATTCTAAACTATTTTGATTTCATTCGGTATTTTTCTAAAGACTACGTCACTCGGAAACATAGTTCATAGTTAAATAATTTCTATTTTACAAATACGAACCTGTTCATATTATTCTGTACATAAATAAATCTATTTATTGCTTCATATTTGTTTTACATATTTATTACTTCATTATTTTTTGGCCGGTTGTAAACTTGGATAATTTCTGCGTCGTGAGACTGATAAAGAATTATCAAATCTTTCACTTTACAAACTTGGTAATTGTTAAACTGAAAAAATAAAAAACTTCATATAATTATATATTATATTTTATATTTTTTTTGATTAAATACCTTTAAAATTCATGATGTGTAAATGTCAGTTGTAGATTATAAATTAAATTCCACTTTAAAAAAAAGACACGTATCACATATCCAATGTGGTGCAGTTGAACATTAACGCCGGTAGAGGGCGCTACGAGACTCATAACTTCATCGGTTTCACTGAGAGCTGCGTCACTTCACTCCTCTGGCCACGTGGGGGCAGCAGACAGCTCGTTTCAGAATCTACCTGAAAAAACATCCTTTGTGAAAACATATTTACATACACACTTAATTGATTAATCCACACTGTACCATTCAAACACTGAACCTTTATTATCGATTCTGAGATATGTGCCAGATATGTCTGGCACATATCTCAGAACAGATAAAGATAGATAAGTAATATGTCCAATAAATACATTTTAAATAGTCCAAAAGAAAATGAAAATGTGCAATATAAAGGACATACTTCATCATATTTTGATGTATTACTTTTTTTTAAACATATAAATACTGCAGAATATCAGATTATAATTCCCTACGTGTATTCACCTGTTGAACTTGATTTAAACTTATATTTAACTAATGTATATGCATATGTACAGGCCATCTTTTAATTTTAAAAAGTAAAATTATATTATTGTAGTCTGGCTTATTGTTAGTACTTCTACTGTTACTACTTTAAAAATTCTGTAAGAAATATTACTCAAAAGAATATTACAAAAAAAGTATTATACTACTGAAACAAGTTGAAACTAAAACTATGATAAGGTTTATGTAACGCTGAAACATGAAGTTTCCTGTCAAACGGAAAGTCACAGCAGTGAAACTTCAACCTCAACGAGAGGAAACGGTGCTGGAGGTGTCGCTTTGCTGCCGCCTGCCCTGTTCATATACATGTATACTGATTATGATATTCCATAATCAACTTCAACATTTACTAGAACAAAGTGAGAACAACAAAAAAAAAGGTGTAATTCAGTTATGCGGAGAGAAGCTTTGGATATTTATGAATACAGAAAAACCGAGGCAGTTTTTTTCTTTCTAAATTGACTTTCATATTGTGTCATAATGGAACATATGGAATATTGTGTCACTTCTTATCGAGTTGCACTGCAGAGGTGGACGCTGCGGTTAACACGATGTGTCGGTGAAACTAGTTGGTGGTGCCCCAGGGACACATTTAAATACAAGGTTTATTAGGTCATATTTAGTTATTATCCTTTATTATTTTATTTTATTTTGAATTTATCTTAAATTATGATGGTTGTCTTTAGCAAAAGTAAAACAACAGGAAAAAACTAAATATGGTTTAATATGATTTGATAATATGATGTTAATGGTTAATAACTGAAACAACAGTCAATGGTTCATCTTCTGAAGATCAGATCTTTATTTTCCATGTCAGCAAAATTTAACTTATATGCTGAAATTACAATGTTGCTGCAACACCCTCATAATAATAATAACAATAATTATAATATAATAATAATTATAATCCAAAGTTTGACAAATTTAGAACTTTGAGTAAAAATAAGGGAAACAACATATTTTTTTTAAAGGGGAATAATCTGATGTCCACGTTGACGTGTGATGTCACAGGTTGTCATATGGCTATTTCCATGATGACATCATCAGATGGTTGTCTTGCCTTGTGAGCTCGCAGCGCTGGACGAGGGCGAGAAGAACAAAACATGAAAAAGATGTTTTTATAACTTTTGACTGATCTTTATATAGTCACAGATCGTCTTTATATACAGTCAGTGATCGTCTTTATATACAGTCAGTGATCGTCTTTATATACAGTCAGTGATCGTCTTTATATACAGTCAGTGATCGTCTTTATATACAGTCAGTGATCGTCTTTATATACAGTCAGTGATGGTCTTTATATACAGTCAGTGATCGTCTTTATATACAGTCAATGATCGTCTTCATATACAGTCAGTGATCGTCTTTATATACAGTCAGTGATCGTCTTTATATACAGTCAGTGATCATCTTTATATACAGTCAGTGATCGTCTTTATATACAGTCAGTGATCATCTTTATATACAGTCAGTGATCGTCTTTATATACAGTCACAGATCGTCTTTATATACAGTCAGTGATCGTCTTTATATACAGTCAGTGATCGTCTTTATATACAGTCAGTGATCGTCTTTATATACAGTCACAGATCGTCTTTATATACAGTCAGTGATCGTCTTTATATACAGTCAGTGATCGTCTTTATATACAGTCAGTGATCATCTTTATATACAGTCAGTGATCGTCTTCATATACAGTCACTGATCCTCTTTATACACAGCCTATGCTCGTATAAATGTACCACACCTCTCCTCCTGTCCCTGTATACGAGTCCCAGTAAGACAGTAGTCAGCAGATAAGGAGTTCCCACGATGACGTGACGCAGGAGGAAGGAGGCCGACAGTGGGGCTGGATCAACCGGACCTGCAGGTGGCGCTGTGGAGCGCACAGACGCGTCAGTAGTGAACAGCTGATCAAGTTACATCAACAACAATGACAACAAACATACAAACAAACGAACGAGATGGACGAGATGACTGAGAAGACAAATCTGTAGAGACACTGGAGCAGGCTGGTTCCGCTCTTGAATTCTGGACGGGTACAATTTTACACCTTAATATTAATTATTAATGGGCAGGGGCACATTGTTCCAAATTCATTTTTAAAAGCTCCGTTCATCAACGCACCATGATATCCTCCCCATTGGTTCATGAGCTGCCATTTTGAAGCATCCAGTTTGGTATTTTGACCAGCGCCATCTTGTTTTTTTTTTAAACAAACTAAAAACAGACATGACCATATTTGGAGGAGAGGGGAGGGCGGGTCTTAGTGACAGCTCAACGACACTGCACCTGCGACCTGCACCCATTGGACAGTACTGGCTGTCAATCACGCTGCATTATCTGTTTGACTGTAGAAAATTAATCGAAGAAGACCTGAACCATGAACGTTATAAATCAAGTGAGAAGTAGTAATATTCTCATAGAGTCGCCCCCTGCTGGTCAGTACAGTGAACACAGCCTTCAGATTCACTTTATATGCAGTCGACGGATCCACAGAAGAGACTCTAGATCTGAAACACTGAACTGTTTAACTTTCCAACGGTATCGCGCTGAAACCGCCGACGCCTCCTGACCTGCGACGGTCAGCCAGCTCTCTGGCGACTGTCCCAACTCAGGGTCGCTGCACGTGTAGCGTCCCTCGTCCGACTTGGACACGTTGCGGATGGTCAGGTTGCCGTGGAAGCTCGTCAAGGCGAAGTGGACGCCATCTTTGTGGACATCAGCTTTGTTTCTACTGAATTTGGACCTGCAGTACAGCGTCACGTCGCCCCCCTCCGTCACAGGAAGCGCCGGACTCTCCAGGATCAAGAGACCACCTGAAGGGGACACAAGACGATGAGCTGATGTCAACTACTGTGAATGAAGATGGACGACGTCCCCATGGCGACAGCCAACTTCCTACCAGTGACGGTGATGTTGACGTGGTTGCTGGTCGCTCCCAGTTCACCCTGGCACCAGTACACGCCGCTGTCCGTGTCAGGGAAGGCCACGTCGACGGGGCAGGAGGACAGACACGCGTGCACCTGCGGGACAGTGCACAACCGGAGGAACCGCAGATGGTACAATCCAATCATGACTGATGTTACGATCGAAAATGTAGCAGACTTCTGGGTTTTTTTGCAGCATGTGTGGGAGAATTGTGCTCCAGACAAACCTCTCCGTCCTCCGCCCTCCTCATCACCCTCCACTCGTCTTCACTGCAGCTCACACGGAAACTGTCATATTTGAAGAACTGCGACTTATTAGGGGAGACGGTCAGAGAGGCTGGGGGAGGAGACGGGAGGAAGAGAGATCGAGCCACATGTAAAACAATAACTTCATCACTTAAAGCCCCAGTGTGTCATTTTTCAAATTTTCTGGCGGCATCTGGTGGTAAAGTTGCAAACCGCAACCAACTGAGCAACCGACAGGGGACACTTTATGGAGGCGCACCGCTGACTCCATTTCCGGAATCAACACGACATAGAAACATGGAGACTCACACGGAGGTCGGGTCCTCCTCATGTAACTTTAACTTTAACTTATTCAGAGTTGATGATTTTACATATATGAACACATAGTTATGGACAATATATTACATTTTTCTGCGAATAAGTTCTTCCCATTATAACACAATGTAGCTTTAAATATAGTTCCATGAGGTGGACCGACCTCCGTGTGAGTCTCCATGTTTCTACGTCGTGTTGAATACGCTTGTTGAACTAGACGCTCCAGAATACGTCACGTTCACGTTGAATTTTCAGACGCTGACGGAAACCGGACATGGAATCGGCGGTGCGCCGCCATAAAGTGTCCCCTGTTGCTGTTTGCAACTTTACCATCAGATGCCGCTGGAAAGTTACACACTGTGGCTTTAACATACTCATAAACATTAGCATTTCTGTTTCTCTCAATGTGCTGACTTAATGTTTTACCTCGTGCTTGAACAGAATCGAAAGAATTAATCAGCAAATCTGTTGAAGGAAATGAAACAAACAAAGAAAGTCAGCAAATAAATAAATACTAGTTCTATTGTATCTGTATTTGTTTGTTTAGTTTGTTCAGACCCATTTTGGATTTGTCAGATTAAATACAATGTTTTCACTTCTTCATTATTTTTATTAATGCAGGAGACGACAGACTAATTATAACAGGCGGATTAACACACACGCACACAAACACACACACACACACTGACAACAACAACACGATAACACAGCTGTGCTGAGCTAAATGTGTAATTGCTTTTTAAAATATAAAATATATTAAAATTCCTGATGAATATTATAGTGCCTTAATATATGAATTAAATAGTCTGAATGGTAGAAAAGCTCTGAAGAGTTTGTCTGATCGTGTTGAAACAGGAAATGTCTTCACGCAAACTGAGAGAACAATATTGTCTGAGCTGGTTATGACGAATAAAACACACTCCGACAATAAGTGAGGACGTCCACAAACTTCTGACCGGACGGATTCGACAAGACTCGATGTGAGAGGAAGTTTGTTTTATACTTACAGAGGAAAAGACAGAGAGAGGCCACGTCCATCCTGATCTGCTGCTGAGAGAGAGAGGGGTGGAGAGAAAGAGAGAGGGAGAGAAAGAGAAAGAGGGGGGGGGGGGAGAGAAAGAGAGAGAGAGAGAAAGAGAAAGAGAGAGAGAGAGAAAGAGAGAAAGAGAGAGGGAGAGAAAGAGAAAGAGAGAGAGAGGGGGGGAGAAAGAGAGAGAGAGAGAAAGAGAAAGAGAGAGAGGGAGAAAGAGAGAGAGAGAGATAGAGAGAAAGAGAAAGAGAGAGAGAGGGGGGGAGAAAGAGAGAGAGAGAGAGGGAGAGAAAGAGAAAGAGAGAGAGGGGGGGGAGAAAGAGAGAGAGAGAGAAAGAGAGAGAGAGAGAAAGAGAGAAAGAGAAAGAGAGAGGGAGAGAAAGAGAAAGAGAGGGGGGGGAGAGAAAGAGAGAGAGAGAGAAAGAGAAAGAGAGAGAGAGAGAAAGAGAGAAAGAGAGAGGGAGAGAAAGAGAAAGAGAGAGAGAGGGGGGGAGAAAGAGAGAGAGAGAGAGGGAGAGAAAGAAAGAGGGAGAGAAAGAGAAAGAGAGAAAGAGA